>NC_080068.1:43691848-43991848 GCF_949987535.1 Balaenoptera acutorostrata | reverse complement strand
TTTATATAAGATGTTTGTAGGACTGCCATTCATAATAGCAAATACCTTCAAACAACCTGAATATTCATCAAAATAAATTATAGTTCATTTATACAATGGAATAGTATATCGCAGTCAAAATGAATGAGCTGAAGCTGGCCACAAAAATAGATGAATCTCAGCAACATAATTTGAAGCAAAAAATGTTTCTCCAAAGATTAGATACAGCATGATACCCTTTTTATCATTAAGACAAAACCAACAAAACCAAAAAATGTTGTACCTATGCTTTAGAAATACAGATAGATGTGGTAGAAGTTGGAGGGTTTACTGCAAAGGTGGCAGTGGGAGTGGAGTAGTTGCCTGCTGTCCAACTCTGGGGAAGAAGCCCAGAGATGCTAACACTCGACAGACCAGTTTCTCTCTTTTCTGTCCCAATTCTCATCTGCTTCCAAGCCATCGGTATCTCAATCTTGGCACTACTGACGTTCAGGACAAGAGACCCCTTTGGTGTGGGAGCTGTCCAGTGCATTGTAGGATGTTTAGCAGCAGCCCTGACCCCTCCCACTACCTTCAGTAGCACCCTTCCCCCAGTTGTGATAATCAACAAATTCTCTAGACATGGCCAAATGTCCCCTGCTGGGCAAAATTGTCCCAGGTTGAGAATCACTGTGTTAGGAGAACACACATCAACTGTTACTGGCTCAAGAAGAACATGGCTGGTAAAGTAGATCTTGTTTTAAAAATTCTCTGTTTTTAAAAATGTAGTTAATCACCACTTAGGACTATCCATCCTATAAACACTACAAAATGTAGTTTCCCATTTGGTTGATTTTGGTGTTAGTAGAGCCTGCTGAAATAACATAGCACAACCCACTAAAATGACTTGGTACAGAAATGGATTTTGCTGTTTTATTAAAAAGTCCTTTGTAAAAGCCACTGACATATTTTTGTTGGCTCCTATGGAGCTCTGTTCTGCAACATCATTGATTCTCTAGGCTGTATGGTAGGGGACCCATCCTGCTGGGTGACCTCAGGGAAGCCACTGTGCTTCATCAATCCCATATGGGAGAAAAAAAGAGCAGTCATAACAATTAAACTGGCTAGCCTAGAAGGCCTTCTGAAGAAAGGTCTGTGTGAGGACAAACTTGTAATATTTATTGTGATTATCAGCCCCTCAGGGGCCTTTTGAAGAATTCTGTCTGATTTATCAGGCAGCTGCCCCATGGATATGCATGAAGGGAGAGGGGAAGGATTGGGGGTGGGGTGGGGAGAAGTGGCGAGTGTGACCAGGCTGATGGCAGTGCTCCAAGGGTGACCTCATATTTACCCCCAGATGTTCAAATCATTTCTAAATATCATCACAATCTTGGTGTGATGCCATTTTCTGTTCTTGCTAAACTTTGGGAAGCAAAGAAGACTTCAGAATTTTAATGCTCACTTTAGCCTGTGAAAGACATGGTAATGTTCAAAAGTAGCCTGACCTTTTCATTTTTCATTGCTGATTGGTTGAGTGACCATTTCTATTCCCCATTCCAACTACTTCAGCAACTTTCTTGTCTCCTCCCCTTCTTAGCACCAGGTACATAATTCTGTGGAGGCCCTGACCTTTTCCAGTATATTTCCTTACCAAGATCTTGTTTATCTTATTCTAGCCCATTTTTTTTTCAAGGTGAGAACTGAATGATGGAATTAAAGTTTAGCAGAAAAATCAAAATCAGTGAATGCCAGTGTCTAGAATTATTCTTTCATCAACAACAAAAAAAAGGAACTATGTGATAGGCTAGCTTGTATAAGAAGCTGGGCATTGTCCTTAACAATTCAAATAATGTAGGTAATGAAAATGACTTTGAGGAGGAATACTCAGATTCCAATTAATTCCAAACAAGAAGGGGATATATATAATAAAAATATCCCTTTCAAATATTTTTCAAGCATTTCCTTGCCTGTTATTAGCAGTAACTCTGGCTGTTTCTCTACTTGTTATTTAAGGAAATCTTTAAGGCTCTAATTACCCAAATAATTTTCTCAGTGATTGGATTTCGTGAATATCCTGGCTAAAAATTCCCACCACTAGCATCACTCTTGCCCATTAAGGTAGGAATATTTACCCTAGAGGCCATTACTGGAGTTCATATCTGTTACCTGGAAACGGTAGAGGCATTGAGGAAAGGAGAGGTACAGCCATCTTCCATGGACACACTTTCAAAAAAATAGCATTAAATGGTTGACTAAATTAACCATTTAGACATTGAAAGCAGAGAACAAGCTCTGGGTTATGGGATAGAGGAAAGACAAACTTTAAATAAACCTTTGTTTTCTGATATTGACTCTGAGAATATCATATTGAATCCATTGTTTACCACTGGCTAAGTCCATTCTCAAGCTGTCCATATTTCTCTGATATAGAATAAGACATATTTGTGAAAAGAAGCTGGGGTGTTGAATCCATCACTGAAGTAGTGACAACCCTGTCAGCTTTAACTAGACAGAGGAAGCAATCGTTTAGTATGATCTTCACCACTTACAGATAAAGTAATCACTAAACACATGTTAGATGACAAAAAGATGTCTCTTCAATGACAGTTCCCTGAAAATGAAGAGCTGAGGTTCACCAGACAATAGAAAGCCCATGAACCAATACAAATTGAGGCTTTTCCTCCCCCATGTTAGACACTCCATCCTGACACCTAACAAGTACCAGACTTGTCTCTAAAGGGATTAGCTAAGAAATTATTGCGTGCAGCTTGCACTCTACTAAGCTATCTTATACACCCTTATCAAAGACCATTTTGAAGTGGGTAGAGATCTACTAGGTATTTTATAAGCAATTAGTACCACCACCTAAAGGAATTATAATAAAGAAGTTCATTTGGAGTGACACTGAAAAAACAACAGTCAATTTTTTTCTTCATTTTAGATGGAATAAAGACTGATTTAGACTGTGAGCTCCAAGAAGGCAGGGACTGGATCTGTCTTCTTCATGCTGTATCCTCAGCTCCCAGGGTGTACACATTAAAAGTTGTAGGATAAATGAATCAATGAATAAATGTTTGCATTATGTCAGTTTCCATGTGCAATTTCATTGATAAATGGCATTATGGCCAAGTTGTGAATTCCTCCATAGAATTATAATTGCTAACATTTACTGAGTATTTACTATGCTCCAGGCACTTTTTAAAGTGCTTAACGTGTATAAGCACATTTAATCCTCTAACAATCCTATGCAGCAGGCACTCTTTTAATCACAATTTTCATATGAGGAAATTGAAACTTAGAGGAGTAAAGTAACTTGCAGCTGGAACCAGAATTTGAATTCAGGTCTATCCAATTTAGATAATCCACTGTACTATTTGAGATCCATTTAATTGTTTACTAAGATTAGTTCTAGACTTGGGAATTCCACTACTCCAATGAGGTGCAAATCCTTCTTGAATTTCCATCACATCGTTTCCGTTTCTTTTTCCTTTCTTCCTCTCTGCTCTTCTTCTTCCCCTTTCCTTCTCATCTTCTTGCCTTTCTCTAACCCAGTGGGGTAGTTGACTTTAAGGAATAGGGTCCGGATTGTCAAAGAGAGCGAGGGAAGAAATCATTCCATTCCCCTCGTAGTTTCCCTTTTCTTAACTCCTTTTCATGTTGCTGCTTGTGGTAATGGAGGATGTACCATAAAAAGTAAATAAAATCCAAGAGACCAACTTAACTTTTAACGTCTAGATTTTTATTTTTTATTTTGAGTTTGGAATCCTAACTCCATCACTCACTGTCTTTCCCTGCTTCTCTTTGCCTGTTTCTTCATCTGTGAGATGCAGGACTCCTGATGGTTGTGATGATGAAATGACACGATATATGTAGTGCTGCCGTAATACTTTGCTCAAATTGTGAAAATTCAGTAAATGTTTAGTTTTTCCTTTTTCCTCGCTGTGTCTCTTCTTAGAAAGTGATGACCAAGTTGTGATGTCAGGGAATAGGGCAATAGAAGGACTATAAGGATGAAACAAGTTTAGGTGTAGTTTCACCCAGATAAGCCTTGTGTATTTAATGACACTATGGTGCTTTCTCTTGAAGAGTCTGAAACCACATTTTACTCAGGAAGGAGTGTCTCTCTTGGCCAGGCTCCACCTGATGGCCCATTTTAATTCCTCAGTAGGAGCCACTAAATGAACCAATGGCACATGTGCTCATTCTTTGGGTGGATTTTGAAATTTGTCTTCTTCAGGTCATTGTTTGAGTCACCTGATCCAGAGCTCCAGGGAGTCCCCTGGAGCTGTGCGCAGCCTGTGGGTTTTAACATTCCTGGAAGGAACCATCTAGTTTCTGGTACAGTACTACAGTAACCTGACCCTTTCTCTTGGCCCATATGGCTGGTACCAAGACACCTGAAAAACAGAAAAGCCAAATGAAGAAGACATCTGCCCACAATTATATCAGCTTTAGCTTTGTTTGGTTTTCGAAGAGTTATAAACAGGACATCATCGTAGGAGCAAATTCAAGTTTTTTGGGGGGCCTGAAGCTTATACAGTTCAGGGGGTATGATTCAAGAGGAAATATCAAACTGTCCCTTGAACATATTGCTAAAGCCCCTGGCAAGGCTTTGGAAGGAGCCCATGCAATTTGAGAGACTCTGCAAAGAAACTTCATTAGCTTTGTGTTAAATCCACCCATGGTCATATGATTAAATCAGTTAAAGCCTTTTTAATCAACAGCTTGGACCTCAGCTGGGCCCATTTTATTGGGAGGTCATGCTCATTTGCATGAAAAATATGTTCTCTTTTTACTTTCTTTTTTAGCTGTTTGAAGACAGTTTTTCCTGTCTTGGAATTACCAGAAGCTTCCAAATATCATTATAAAAGCTTCTAAATATCACTCTAAAGGGACCCTTGGCAAATAGATTATAGTTGTTGATTTGTAAGAGTAGCTAATATATTTAAGCATTTACCGTGTGCTAGACACTGGGATAAAAACTTTACATGTAGTTTCCCGTTTAATTCTCACACTATCTCTACGAGATATCTGCTCTATATTTTTCTCACTCGATAAAGTAACTTGCTCATTCTCATGCCCAGTGGATGGAAGAAACAGGGTTCAAACCAAGGCCTGTGTGATTAGATTAGAATCCAAGTTGTTAACCACTTTGCTGTAGTTTTAGGATTGAATATGTAGTGGGTGGGCGATACTAGTTGTTCTATGTGCAGTGGAAACAGTACACTTTAAAAAAGCAGGCAGTTTGGGATCCAGTTCTCCTCCATCTCATTTGCTTTCCTCCCCTCTTCCTTAACTAAATAACTGTGCAGCCATTAATAAATGAACCTACTTCTTCTACACCTCAGATGCCCCAGCTGTAAAATGGAATAATACCTTATCTGCCTGAAAGCTGCTGGCTAGGTCATATATTCCTTGAGGCTTAAGTTCTATAATTACTCAACCACTGCTCAAGTTCCTAAACACCTGTCTCAGTATTTGCCTGATTTCAGATCTTAAATAAATAACTGACATCCAAATGTTGTCCCAGAGTTTAGGATGGAGCCAGCCATCAAACAGAAGTCTCCAGTGGAATGAGCCAGTGCTCAGACTGAAAAACAAAGATCAGTCTGAAGAAGTTCAAAGAGAGGAAGAAAAAGGTATGTTCCTAGTTAAATGCACCCATGTTGAACTGAAGACTCAGAAAAGTTCTTTTCATTTTATTTTATGTTGGACTGACTTTTAAGAAAACAATCTTGGAAGTGTTTATTTTATAACTCTAACAGCGTCCAAGAAAATGTGGACGGCCAAACTCTGAAAAAGCACAGTTGTGAATAGAACTCATTTTCAGTAAGCAGAAAGCCCTTTCCTGTCCCGAACCTACATGGTCATAGTGAAACTGTCCCCCCAAGAGGAGAACAAAATACACTGTCAACTGGGTAAGGCCTCCTGAGCTAAGAAGGCTTCCTCTGGTGCTTCTTGAATTGGACAATTTGAAAGCTTGTTCTCCATCGCAAAATGGGAGAGGAAGCCATATTCCTTATTCTTTTGATTAGTGTTGCAGCTCAGATTATGATTTGGGAATTTGGGGAGTAGGATGTCATCTTAAACAGACCCGAATGGACTACAGTTTGTGTTTTGCAGCACTGATGATGTGTATCAGGACAGTATTTCTGCTCTTTGTGTGTTCTTTAGTATTTAAGCAGTTGTAACCAAACAGATATTTCGTAGATCTTAGCTTATGCTATCGAGATTTGTTCAAGATAGCTTTAGATGGTATAAGGGCCTGTTTGTGTGTGTGCGTGCACGCATACTGCTGATATCCAGAAAGCACAGAACAAAACTGGAAATGACTGAAGTGATAACACCACTAGTTCTTAATACATATATGCACCTTGTATTTTTTGTTAGCACTTTAAAATACTTTATCAAAGAACTAATAGTTTACCACAAATTTATATTGAGGAGAAAATCCTATTGCTGTTAATCTGTGTTTAAATTTTTGATGAAATCTATATGTGGATATTAAAAAATATTTATCATAGTTTAGACTGGGATTTTTTTGTTTTTTACAGATTTGTACCCAACTTATTAAAAAGTGACAATACTTTAATGGAAAAGAATATCAGATTACTAAATTCTAAAGATAGGGTTCTAGTGTAAGTCCTGTTACTACCTACTCATGTAACTATGAGCAAGTCCTTCAATATCACTGAATCTCAGTTTCCCCATCAGCAAATTGGAATAATGATAACTCTGCCTCTTTCATAGACTGAAGCAATGACCAAATGATTTAATATATTTATGGAATTTAAGTGCTATGAAAATGCAAGGTGCATTTTGCTTCAGATATTGCTTCAGATTGTAGCTCCAAAACATAGAACACATAAAGAACACAATTAGGCAGCAAGAAGTGTGATAACATTTAACCTCATGGCAAGAATAGCTTATTTCTCTAGTTTTCTGGCCAGATCATACACAGGCCTATGGTTATGATATCTGTACTGTAGATTAGAAGAGCTGCTTGGAGATATATAGAGAGTTTATAAGGAAATACGTGACAGCTGAAATATGGAGTTCTGTAAAATATTACACCAATTCTTACAAGTGCAGATGGTTAATCGAAGGAGTCTAATGCAATACATAGAGGTTTTCGACCTGGTTGTGCATCAAAATCTGTGGAGTTTTCTAAAACCACAGACTTGTGAGTCTCTTCCCTGGAGATTATTGATCCAGAGGTCCACAAATCCTGGGCATCTGTAGAGTTGAGAACCAATGCTGTGGCTATATTTACTGGCTAAAGTCATTACCATGGAATACAGTGAGGTGCATGTTTCTGTTGGTTCTAATTGGAGTTTGCAATGATGTCAGCCACATTGCATGACTGGTCATCAACTCCCAGGTCCTCACTCTTATGTTCTCTTCATCTTGCATGCCTTTTGGGTAATCTTTTTTTCGGCCCATCTCCTGAGCTTTCGGCTTCTGCTCTAACCATACAACCTTCTTGACATTCCTTCTGAGCCAACCACTCCTGATTGAAGCCATCACAAGTTCCGCCAACCAGAAATGCTTCCTTTACAAGTAATCTCTCTTAAAACCAGCCCGAATCTCAGCCTTCCATGATACCTTTCCAGATTGAGGAGTAGAGAAATAAGGATGCCTGCCACTCTACCTCCCTGGATTTTATGAATAGGGAGTAGTGTGATGAAAGCAATATTTTATGTTTTTTTTTTTGGCTGCACCATGCGGCATGTGGGATTTTAGTTCCCAGACCAGGGATCGAACCCACTCCCCCTGGAGTGGAAACATGGAGTCTTAACCACTGGACCACCAGGGAAGTACCCTGAAAGCAATATTTTAGATAGACGAGGCTAGCAGTGGGGTGCAGAATAGATGCAAAGGAGGAAAGCGTGGAAGCAAGGACATCACTAGAATTTTATTGCTTTGGTCTAGAGGGATGATGGGAGAATGATGCAATTTCCTAGTTGACTGAACTAGGGATGAGAGTGGGAGTGAGGAACAGGAAAGGTGGAACCATTTGAGGAGAACAATCAATTTCATCTTAAATATTCAGGGAATTTAGTGGTCATAATCCTTTTTGTTAAATAGTGAACCACAAATGCATTTTCAATGGCACATAGTATAGCAGAAATGGCCTGAAACAGGCGAAAGAAAATTTGAGGTCTTAATACTAATCCTCCCTGGCTGTGTGTTCTCTGGCCCCTCATTTACCAAGTCTCTGCTTCAGTCTCTTCCTCTGAGGATCATAACACCTGCTGTATCTACCACACATGAGAAGGAAGTGTAACATACATACCACATTTCTGGTTTTCTTATGTGATAAGGTAGTTGAATAAATTCCACTTGAGGAAGAAAGGACGTCTTCAAATGTAGCCCAGGGAACAGACATCATGAGCACTGAAGCTCATTTCCACCCCTGGGTTATGCATTTTGCTCCTGGATTTTAAAGGCCTTGTCCTTGCAATCAAATTGCACTGAGTTTGTTAATAAATGACATCCAGGGAATCACACTGGCATTGGGATTTGTCTATTCAGGCAGGGCTTCCCGGAGTGAGGCAGCATGCTGCCCTCAACAGAGAACTCTGTTTATCACTTTGGAGATGCAATAAAAATAACAAATGTCCAGAGTAAACCTAATTCACTATGCTACTTAGTATTTGAAATACATAAATATGTCAAGCAAAAGACCTCTAATAGACCCTTTTATCCTGGTAATAGTGTACATATAATTTTCCTCTCATTAGTACAAAAACTACCTAGGGAACTCTCGGCCCATCCTTCATCCATTTAATCTGCATTAGCTTACTTTTACCTTGTGTTTAATCTGCTTTCCCTCAAGGTATTTTGAATAAATCAATAGGAATACATGATTGTTTAATGATTTTTAGAAGAGCTCCCTTCGACCACAGCTGCATGATTTGGAATGACTAATTCCACTTTTTACAATTGATCCTTCCCTGTGTTGACCATCCATTTCTGCCAGGCCATTGTGAGAGAATTCTACAGCAGACTGCTCCCTACTCTTGGGGCTCCTGGCGGCCGGATGGTGTGCTAGCTGGCAGTTCCACTACCTCATCACCATCTGATTAAGCATCACATAAAGGCCTAGTCTCAGCCCCCCTGCTCAGCTGCTGTTTGGGGGCAATTTTCTGGGAGCTTGAAGGTGTCCAGTTTCAAAATCTCTTTCTTCCATTTCTCTTTTCACTGTTCATGCCTGGGAGCTGGACTCCCCTTTAAATGTATTCAGAATTTCCTGAATATGCTGATAGAATGATGGGTACAGATATGACGAAGTAGCAGTAATTCACTTTGTTAGAGGCTCATAATAGCTGTCTAGGTTTATCTTGTGTGTGTGTGTGTGTGTGTGTGTGTGTGTGTGTGTGAGAGAGAGAGAGAGACCTTGGGATTCCTGTATTCCTGTTCTATATGGTTACTTTTGAGAATTCTGAATTGGGACTGAGAGATTCTAGTCTCATCCTGGGTCAGTTGCTTGAATGCTCTGAGTAAGGAGCTGTGGATGGTGATGGGCTTGGAGAAGCAGAGAAAACTGACCAGCAAAGAAGGATGAGGCAAGAGGGGCAGACACAGGAGACTATGTGATGCCCTTCAGGGAGGGCGAGAGCTGAGAGAGTGACTGCTGCCTTCCTGCCAGCTTTTCAGGTCCTGGTCCTGCTCCTCTGAGACCTGGTGGTCTTCCCTCCCTGCGGTTCTCTGACTCTCTGTTTTCTTATAATAAATAAATCTCCTTTTTTTTTCTTAAGCAAATTTGATGTTTCTGTTACTTTAACTCAGGGAACTTTGTTTTTTATTTATTTTGAATTTTTGAATTTTATTTTTTTATACAGCAGGTTCTTATTAGTTATTTATTTTATACATATTAGTGTATATATGTCAATCCCAATCTCTCAATTCATCCCACCACCACCACCCACGCTACCACTTTCCCCCCTTGGTGTCCATACATTTATTCTCTACATCTGGGTCTCTATTACTGCCCTGCAAACTGGTTTCATCCATACCACTTTTCTGGGTTCTACATATATGCGTGGAAATATATACGATATTTGTTTTTCTCTTTCTGACTTACTTCACTCGGTATGACGGTCTCTAGATCCATCCACGTCTCTACAAATAACCCAATTTTGTTCCTTTTTATGGCTGAGTAATATTCCATTGTATATATGTACCACTTCTTCTTTATCCATTCGTCTGTTGATCAGCATTTAGGTTGCTTCCATGACCTGGCTATTGTAAATAGTGCTGCAGTGAGAACTGGGGTGCATGTGTCTTTTTGTATTATGGTTTTCTCTGGGTATATGCCTGGTAGTGGGACTGCTGGGTCATATGGTAATTCTATTTTTAGTTTTTTAAGGAACCTCCATACTGTTCTCTGTAGTGGCTGTATATTCCCACCAGCAGTGCAAGAGGGTTCCCTTTTCTCCACACCCTCTCCAGCATTTGTTGTTTGTAGATTTTCTGATGATGCCCATTCTAACTGGTGTGAGGTGATACCTCATTGTAGTTTTGACTTGAACCTACCTCAACATAATAAAGGCCATATATGACAAACCCACAGCAAACATCATTCTCAATGGTGAAAAACTGAACACATTTTCTCTAAGATCAGGAACAAGACAAGGATGTCCACTCTCGCCACTATTATTCATCGTAGTTTTGGAAGTCCTAGCCACAACAATCAGAGAAGAAAAAGAAATAAGAGGAATACAAATTGGAAAAGAAGAAGTAAAACTGTCACTGTTTGTGGATGACATGAGAATACATACATAGAGAATCCTAAAGATGCCGCCAGAAAACTACTAGAGCTAATCAATGAATTTGGCAAAGTTGCCGGATACAAAATTAATGCATAGAAATCTCTTGCATTCCTATACACTAACAACAAAGGATCAAAAGAGAAATTAAGGAAACAATCCCATTCACCATTGAAACAAAAAGAATAAAATACCTAGGAATAAACCTACCTAAGGAGGTAAAAGACCTGTACTCAGAACTCTGTAAGACACTGATGAAAGAAATCAAAGATGACACCAACAGATGGAGAGATACACCATGTTCTTGGATTGGAAGAATCAATATTGTGAAAATGACTGTACTACCCAAAGCAATCTACAGGTTCAGTGCAATCCCTATCAAATTACCAGTGGCATTTTTTACAGAACTAGAACAAAAAATCTTAAAATTTGTATGGAGACACAAAAGACCCCGAATAGCCAAAGCAGTCTTGAGGGAAAAAAATGGAGTTGGAGGAAACAGACTCCCTGACTTCAGACTATATTACAAAGCTACAGTAATCAAGACAAGATGGTACTGGCACAAAAACAGAAATATAGATCAATGGAACAAGATAGAAAGCCCAGAGATAAACCCATGCACCTATGGTCACGTGATCTATGATAAAGGAGGCAAGGGTATACAATGGAGAAAAGACAGTCTCTTCAATAAGTGGTGCTGGGAAAACTGGACAGCTATATGTAAAAACAAACAAAAAAAATGAAATTAGAACATTCTTTAACACCATACACAAAAATAAACTCAAAATGGATTAGAGACCTAAATGTAAGACCGGACACTATAAAACTCTTAGAGGAAAACATAGGAAGAACACTCTTTGACGTAAATCACAGCAAGATCTTTTTTGATCCACTTCCTAGAGTAATGGAAATAAAAACAAAAATAAACAAATGGGACCTAATGAAACTTAAAAGCTTTTGCAAAGCAAAGGAAACTACAAACAAGATGAAAAGACAACCCTCAGAATGGGAGAAAATATTTGCAAATGAATCAGTGGACAAAGGATTAATCTCCAAAATATGTAAACAGCTCATGCAGCTCAATATTGAAAAAACAAACAACCCAATCAAAAAATGGGCAGAAGACCTAAATAGACATTTCTCCAAAGAAGACATACGGATGGCCAAGAAGCACATGAAAAGCTGCTCAACATCACTATTTATTAGAGAAATGCAAATCAAGGAACTTTGAATGCAAGAGAATAGTGTTGATTGGACTCTAATGATATAAGACTTAATTAAAGTGATCATATTAGCTTAGATTCTTATCCCTACTAGACTCAGGAGGATAATCTTGGCGACTTCCATGTTCACAGAAAAATAGATAAACAAACTGTATTCACAGTTTTCTGAAGCAGTGCCCACTATTAGTGAATAAAAATAAAATAGTTGATTCTCTATTGTTTGTTATATAGACAATAAAATGTAATGTGTATTATAATTATTAGAAAACAGTGCATTTTAGCAAGGATTTAGGTGTTGAACATCAGTTTCTTTTGCCTTCTGAGTCTATTATGTACCTTCCCAAGCCTGTTTACTCATTTGTTGTATAACACGGAGATAATTTCTTCTTCTCAGGGTTGTCGTGAGAATTAAATGGGTAACATATGTCAAGTGCCTGGCTCACAGCCGGTATTTATTTCAGCACAGGGGACATGTATAGAGTGGTCTCTGATGTATCCCAGTAATAATAGCTAGAACTTAAGGAGTGCTCACTCTGTGCTAGGCATGACTCTGCATCCTTTTGCATATTAGCTTATTTAGTTAAATTCTCACAGCAACCACATGAGGTATATAGCACAACTGCTTCTGTCCTGCCCAGTGCCCTCTGCACTCACCTGCTCACCTGCAAGGACCTTACTGCTTGCAGCCGCTAGCTCCTGCAGCTCTCTGTCTGACCGTGGGAGGCTGCCAGGCCTGCAGGTGGAACAGCAGGAGTGCCAGATCTGAGAGTCACACCTGGGAAGCCTGGCTCTGGAGGCCACATGCCCAACCACCTTGCTTTTCTAAGACTAAGCAGGATCCAGGGAGGTCAAAGCCAAACCAGAAACATCTGCTTTCCTTCTTGGCTGATGGGATCTGGGACAATGGAATTGTATATCACTATACTTTAGAGCTTCGGTCTTCATTTTTTTGTAGGACAAACATCGTGCTCAGAGACATGGAAAGACTTGGCTAAGTTCACAGTATTCAACACAGATTAGGAATGGAATTAGATATAACTCATTCTGCACATTTTGGGGGAAGTTTTAAAACTTCAAAATTTCATTTTATTTTGAATCACATAATAAAATCATTGGTTAAGTTTCTATAAAATTGCAAGAATTTGGGCATAGGAATCAACCAGGCTTCAGGCTGTAACTGCTATGACAGTGAGTGAGGCTGATGATGGAGAAGGACTTGGGAAATCAGCTGGACAGGATTCTCTTTAATAGCTCCAATGATGTCCAGACCTCAGCCACCTCAAGCTATAGTCAGTATAGGACCCAGATGCACTTTTAGAAAATAGGAGAATGGATCTCATTATCAGTTAAGATTATTAAAAAAAACCTTTGGGGAAGAACAATGACAGGACTGAATGTCCATGGGAGAAAGAAGCAAAGTCAGTTAATATTTTTCAAACCACCCCCCATGCATGGGCAGACATCAATCTACTAATGTAAGGGAGCTTGCCCTCTAATGGACACCTGTAACTCCTGGTACCCGAAGCTGACAGTGCTTCTTTCTCTCATCTCACCTGATTTCATTCTTCCTCTCCAACACCCTCCCATTAGGCTGTAAACACCTTAGTGACTAGCCATGCCCTGCGTTCATGCTTTCTGTCTGCCTACATTGACTACCATCGATGATGTAGGTACCTGATTAAGCATTTTCCAAGCATTCTCTCATTTCATTCTTTCAACAGCTTTAGGAGGTAAGTATTGATACTATTATTAACTCCATTTTAGAGATGAGGAAGATGAAGAAGTTGAGAAACATAGGAGCCCTATAGAATGTAAGTGAGCTGCGGTTCAAACCCAGGCACTCTAACTAAACAATTCTGTGTATAACCTCTCACCTTGGACATATTTATCTACTTGAGGCAATTGCTGAGCATAAAAGTTTCTTTGTTCTGTAATCATGAGAAGGAAAATATGTGCTAGACTCTTTTTCGTGTTTTAAAGACTTAATTTTTTAAGAACAGTTTTAGGTTCACAACAAAATTGAGAGGAAGGTACAGAGATTTCCCATATACCCCCTGCCCTGACACATCCATAGCCCTGCCATTATCAACATCCTCCACTAGAATGGTACGTTTGTTACAACTGAGGAACCTACATTGACACATCATAATCACCCAGAATCCATAGTTTACCTTAGGGTTCGCTCTGGATGTTGAACATTCTGTGAGTTTGCACAAATGTATAATGACATATATCCATCATTACAGTATCATACAGAGTATTTTCACTAAACTAAAAATCCTCTGCACTCTACCTAGTCATCCCTCCTCCTCACCTTGATCCCTGAAAACCACTGATGTTTTTTGCTGTCTTCATAGTTTTGTCATTTCCTGAATGTCATATAGTTGTAATTATACAGTATGTAGACTTTTCAGATTGGCTTCTTTCCCTTAGTAATATGCACTTAAAGTTCCTCTATGTCTTTTCATGACTTAATAGATAAATTTCCTTTTCAGCACTGAATCATATTCCATTGTCTAGAGGTACCACAGCTTATTTACCCATTCACCAGCTGGAGGTCATCTTGGTCGCTTCCAGGTTTTAACAATTATGAATAAAGCTGCTATAAGCATCAGCGTGCAGGTTTTTGTGTGGATGTTAAGTTCTAGATACTTTTTTTACACACAGTGTTTAATCTGCCACAATTTTGTGAGGTACTTCCTTCACATTTTGTAGGTGAAAACTTAGGAACTCAAAGAGATGCAGAGCCACCCAGAGCCACCCAGCTGGTAGGAGCAGTGCTGGACTGTACACCCAGGCTTGCCTGACTCCAGAGATGGCATTTTAACCCTTTCCAGCACTGCCTGTCTCAAAGAAAGGGTGACTCTGGATCTCTCTGTCCATATATTTTTAAGGGGGCTTGCATAGGTTGTTGATTAAATAGAGTTACACAACACTTCATTTAAATTTAGTGGAGGAAAGCATTGGACATGCTAAAATGAAGGAGTGGGGCTGTTCAGGCTCATGCTCCCCTAACCATAGGTAGTAGAATTAGAAGGTACAGAATATAATGAAGGGGGCTATGGGGAAGTTTGCTCATTTGGAAGGAGGAGAGTGAATGGGGAACCATGTTGGTGAATCAGGTTAGGAGAACCTACACTGACAGAGGGGAGACCTTAGTTGAGTCTTTGTTAGTGTTTGTTAGTCTGGAGGGTACTTCCCTTCCATGTGGGTTTCAGAGAGAGGGTGTGGCTGATTTGAGAAGCAGTTTATTCAGTAAAGAGCTGGCAAAGGCTTGTATTATTTGTAGCCCAGAGATGGTCTCTGTTTTAAAATTTCTCAGTGTCTCTTTAGCCCTGAACTTCAGTGAAGAACACACTGGGCTTGGGATCAATTAGAACTTAAGTCACTGAGATAGAACAGCATTTGGAATTCTTCGCTTGAGGTTGAAAGAATTGAAATTCGGTTGCCCCTTGCCCTGCCTTCTCAGACTAGTGCACACCCTGAATTAGGAAGTTGCTCTCCTGCTGTTTGACTTTCCACCTGGAGGAAGCCCTAGCTGAAATTCAGTTGACCACCTTTGGGCACTATCATAACCTGTCATAAGCCAGTATATTCATAATGTACTGACTTTGTTAAGGAAAACTGGACCAGTGAGTCATTTTTTTTTTTTGAAGGAAGTTTGGAGTTGAGGTGCTATTATTGTATTAGAATAGATGAAGAGTATATATATATATATATATATATATATATATATATATATATATATATATATATATATATTAAAAACAGAGCTCTTTACTCTCACCAGGTCTAGAAATAGAGTCCAATTGACTCAAGGCAGACAAATATTATTTAGTAATTTCTTTAAAGTACAGGAGCCACACCATTAAACCTCCTGGCTGCCTACTTCATAGTTAGAAACCTTGCTAGCTGCTCTTTCCAGCTAACTCACTGAGCCCATTCTTCAGGTTGAGCAAGACCTGAGGGTCCAGAGAAGCTGACATTTATATGTGTCACGGGGCATTATTCTTAGCAGCCATCTCATCATAATGGACTAGGTGTTTATTAGATTGACAAGCATTGGGACACTCAATAAAGAGTAAAAAGTTGGAAATGATCATTTGGCTATTTCAGGCCTCTAAAATTATGTGATTAATTCATATCCTAAAATTCTGCCCTGTGAAAAAATTTATGGTCTGAATACACCCATCCATAAATCACCTGATGTATGTCTGATGGGTGGGTAGAGTATGATTTCCTTTTTCTCTTTTTGGGTGGGAATGAGCGTGAGGTTCAGTGAAAGAAGAGTTTAATTTTATGTTCTTGACTTTAGATTTGCAAATTAAAAACATTTCTTTGGACTTGAAGTGAATATGTGTAATAAGCATATGGCATTGTTAACAGACTATAAAAATGTTCTTTTGTGTAAAAGCATGCACGGGTGGGCTTATACACATTTCTACATGAGATTGTTAATGGACTGTTTTAAACCCTTACATCAACTGTTTTTTAAACAAGCTTCTTTGGGGCATCGCTTAAAATGTTTGCATTTTGGTAGCTGATCAAAGTCTTGAAGGTTTTGTGTAAATCAATAGAGCTGGCATGACCAGTGCAGGATCTGAGGCCAAGGGAGGTTTTGTTTGAAGAATGGCACTGTTGCAGGGCTTGCCAGCCAGACTGTGAAGAATGCACTTCTGTTTTTGCCTCCCTACTGTACCTTCTTTTATCCTCTGCCTGTCCTCTAAGGACATATGGAATTCTTCCCAGCACCATTCTGCTTAACCTTGCTTCTGATCTTTCTATTCAGTCCTTTAAGACTCTCACACACATAAACATCTTTCTCTGACAACATGCCCATGTATACTGATTCCAAGACCTGGCCTCGTTTGCATGCAGTTGGTTTGGCTTATGTATCCTGAAGGGGGCTGCCTTGGATTGGACACATAAGGCCCTTGAAGTTGTGCCAAGCAAAAGCACTGGCAGTGAGACAGAACCTAAAAAGCTGAGTTGGCTACCTGTGCTGTGAAATGTAGACATGTCAAGCAGCTCCTCCACTCTTAGGCTCATTCAATCTGACACTTTCCAGAGTGGAGAATTGCTAATATTTATTTCTCACTTTGTTTGGGATGAAACTTCTGGGGTGAAATTGGTTTTGGCCATAGTGACCTAATTTTATTTGATGTATGGAGAGAGGGTTTAAATACCGAAGACTCCCTTATCACCAATTTTACCAGCAAACCCTGAGCAAACAATTTAAAACTAACAGAAAACACCTTGATGGCACAATCGTTATAATACTTCTCTAAAAGTAGTGTTTAACACTTGAATGATTCCTACTTATTAAGGAAACATTTTTTTTTTGCTTGTGTTTAATAAATTAAAGGCTATAATAAAGTGTAGGTTGGAAATAAAATCCTCTAATGCAATTTTATGTTGCTTTTTTTTTTTTTAATCATTAAGGAGACAGTTCATTGTCTCCATGATGGGAAAACATGACAAAAATGGTAACAAAAAATTAACAGTTTTCATGAAACAAGCTATTGCTTTCTCTCTACACGTGGATACCAAGGACCTTCTGTTTTACCAGAAGAATAAAACACCTCTTTGATTGTCCGAACTTCAAGGTGTTAAAATATGAAAAAATATATGCATCTTAAAATTTGTGAAATCTGCTAGGTTGTTTTGCTCCTGGGGTAGACTCTTTGAAGACTGGAAGGGCCTTGACAAATCTTGTTTTTCTTATAATGAAGGATCCCTGCCATCCATCCAGGAGTCCTGGGTAGTTGTGTCAAGAGAGGAAGCAATATTTTCCAGAGGAAGCAACATTTTCTAGAGGTTTTTCACATTGTCGGTGTTCTCAGTGGTTCTATATGGTGGGAACCTCATAGTTGGTGATTTTGATCAAGAAAAATGGGAACAACAATATCTACTTCTTTGTGTTGATATAGAAATTAAGTTAGATAAATCTAAAAGGCCTGGTGCATAGTAGGAGCTTAATAAATATTAGCATCTATCCCTTCTAATCTGAAAATAAGGAATAGATTGAGAGATTTCACATTCCCTAATTATTTATTTATATATCCATCCGCATATCCACCCTTTGCCTCAAACTGTGCACACCACATTTTTGCCCCCAGTGTCTAGAATATTGCTTGGCATGCAATAGGTAGTTGTAAGATAATTGTTGAATTGAAGACTGGGTAGTGGAAAATAATGTAAGATATCTGTATTTGGATTAAATTATGGAAGACTGGACTTGAAAGCTATGAAAATATGCTTTTTAGTTTGCCACTTAGTAAATATTCATCTTCTTTCCCCAAAACTTAGTTCTTAGAATCACCCATGTTCCTAGACTAGAAAGCTTGGGTTGCATTCAACTCTACCCTTTTCTTGCACCAAATTTTGTCATTTGTGCCTTCAAATTTATGGATTCAACATTTTCTTCTTTATTGCTATTTTATTCCCACCTGTCAAGAACCTTAACACATTAATTACTTCAATAGCATTCTAACTTCAATCCTGGCCTTCGGTTTTTTTTTCTCTTTCTAACGTTTCCATGTGAGATGCAAGGCTAATCTTTCTAGAGCACTCCTTTGATTATTTAAGACCAGGCTCAAATTTATGACCTTCCTGTGATCATGTTTCCCTCCTACTTAACAAAACGAGTCCAAATCCTTTATCTGACTGTCAGAATCTTCCACTGTGTAGAGCCCACTGTACTTTTTCTGTCTATTTCTTTTCACATATACCATGAATGTTCCACCACAGGAAGACTTCTATACCTATTTTTTTCCCATATCCTCCTGAATCCAAATACTTCTTCCTGCCATTTGACTTTGGTCATGTTTTTCTCTTAGTCTGAAATCTTCTGTCTTCTCCCTCTGCACTTTTCTACATCCTATTCATAAGCTCAAGTGCACAAAGTCTTCTCCAGAGATCTCAGTGCATGTTGATCTTTTCCCTATTTGAAAACCTCTGCAGTTATTCTTAATTGCTTTATGTATGTGAGTTTTGCTTCTCCTGCTAAATTGTAAGGCCCTTGCGTGTCACAACTACAGAGACCACGCACTCTGGAGCCTGCACACCACAACTAGAGAGAAACCTGCATACCACAACGAAGAGCGGCATGCCACAACTAAGACCTGATGCACTCCCCCCCAAAAAATTATATATAATAATTATATATATATATATATATATATATATATATATATATATATATATATAATTGTAAGGCCCTTGAGTCCAAGCACCTGAACTTATGTATCTTCTGTGTTCCTCTTAACACAGAGCTAGGACTTCATCATAGGAGTTGAAAATTGTTTTCTTATTGATGAATCGAATTAGAGGAGCAGTTAAGATGACTGAGCAAGAAACTCTCCCCAAAGAGAAAAGTGGTTCTTGAGGAATATAGTATGGTCCAGGGTGGGCAATGGAATGGAATGGAGTGAAGGGAGAACTCGTATCAGGAATAAAGCATTTTAGGTAAACTTGTGGATCATTGTGTAAATTGTTGCTGAAAGCTACTTGAAATTTATTTCTAAAATGTGTGGATGTTCAGGAATATAGTGAAGAAATATTATTAAAATCTCTTCAGTGTCTCAAGATGTAAATAATGTAATGGTGTGAATCCCTAGTTGATTTATACTTTTTGTGAGACTTTTCAAAGCTGTTACATGAAACACTGTATTCTGTGAGAAAGCAATAGATATTTTTTAAAAAAGTGTTTCATGGTCAATATATTTTGGAAATATGATTAATCTAAAGAGTTTTTTTTTAACTGCAGAGATTCTCAAAGTCTTTCAAATGCTGTTGTACACTGTGAGTCTCCAGATTCATGACTACAAAACTCCCCCTTTTTTTGAGAAGAATGCACATTACATCATAATGAACACTGATGTTCCATAGAACATAGTCTAGGAAACACAGCTGTAAAGGTAAAAGACTATTCAATTGTTTGATTAATGTTAGTCATTTTTATAATTTAATCTAAATAAACTTAACCTATCTTAATTAAGATAGGGTCCCTTCAAATTTCCCAAGTGTGTATGGCAGTGAGATGGTTAATGAAAGTCAATTTGCTCAAAAGTAAATCCACAGCAAGCTCTTGAAATGGGCAAGCCGAACTCTTTTTTACAATTGTGCTATCATGCTGGCAGCTTCAATTTATCAAGCTTACAGTGTTGCCAATTTTGTTGTTCAAATCCCTCTCCTAGAGCAATTGGATTTGCAAACCAGGAACTGGTAAATGGATGTTGGCTAAAGCTCACAACGGAGCTATAGATGCTTTGTTGGCACCATGACTTGGCATGGAACTGCATCAAAGCTTATTTGCTCATTTTTCCCCCTAAATTGGAGGCATTTAAACCTATTTAATGTTCTAGATTTTCCGAGTAAATGTTCTATGAGTTCATTATAAAACTGTACTATAATAACCTTCTGGAAAGCTCAAGTTTTTCCAATTCAGCATTCCAGTTGTATTCTTTTTAAAAGTTCTGTATTTCATTGTTCTTTCAGGTACCCAACAGCACACCATCATGACCACCATCATAACTTCTACTACCATTAACACCATTTAATGACCCTTACTGTGGACCAGACACTGTACTAAAAATATTACATATATTATCTCATGTAATCCTCACAACAGTTCTTTGAAATAGGGTTTTACATATGAGGAAATTAAGTTTGTGAGAGATTAGGTAACATTTGAACTCAGTTCTGTCAGAGTCCAAAACTTACACTCTATTCCATGAGTTTAGGCACAGTTTCTAATGGGTACTTATACACATATATGCATAAGAAATCACATATGTTCTTTTGTTCCTTTGGGTATTTCTTGGCCAAGATGGTGACAGATTCCTTTCATCTTGTGGTGGTTAGTTGGTTCCGTCACCAAGTCTAAAAAGCAGGGATATCTAATATAGGCAGTCCTCAATTTGCAAGTTGCTGATATGAACAGACTTCAGTTACTATGGTTTACTTGAATAGTATCAGAACCCAACAACATGGTTCAAACTTTAGTTACCACAGTATATTAACAGTGAGTAATTGCATAAACTTCACTGCTAGCTCTTTAGTCCACAAATCACTATGTAAATAACAAATAAGTATCATAATCAGTGATCAATCACATCACTTTTTCAAACTCTGTCAGTGATTGGTCATTGAGCAACTGTTATGCAGCTCATGCACAGACAAAAAAGTGTGTTGTTGTGTTGCCTCCTTGTTTTCCTTTGTTTTTTGCTAATTAAATATTTACTGCACACTCACTATATACCAGCCATCATGCTGGGTGCCAGAGATCAAGTGGTAAACAAGACAGCCTTTGAGGAGCAGATGCATGGTGAATTTGGGGGACTGACAAAGCCACATGGCATTTTACAGAAGTGGATCACTGAAAGAGGGAATTGGCTAACAAAGATGAAATTGCAACAAAGAAATGAAAAGTGATAATTCTGAAAGTGATATTCAAATTAAACTTAAATGGAGTTATAGAAGAAATAACTGACTGAGAGAATGTTGACACTGTCCTTATTCAAGAGACTCTGAATGTGCAGCCAGAGAAACTTGGTGAAGGCAAACTGGTCAACATAAATGAGGAAAGTGGTTGTGATGAAAAGGATGAATATATGCCGGATGAAGTGACACTGGCAAAAAGTTTCACATTAAAGGAACTCTCGGAGATATTTCATAACATTGATATTGCAAAGGATAAAAGATTGGGAGACAATTTATATTTAGAAAGGAGTAGGTCAATTTATCAAGGCATAGAAAAGATGCTAACGTGTATATAAGCAAGAGGCAAGTGCTACAAAACTATTCTGAGTAGTTTTTTTTTTAATGAATAAAACATAAATATTTCTAATGTTTTAAATTAGTGTATTAAATTAATATTAGTTTTACTATTTTTCATTTTATTACACATTTATAACTTACAGTAAGAGAGTTTTTAATGTTTAGATGAATTTTTTAATATGTTATGAGATCACCATGATTTTTTTTTTGTTTATTATTTAGGTTGATTTGCATGGTTTCAGTTAGAAAGGTCTTTTTAATGGTCCCATACTACCATGCAAAGTGAGAACTGCCTGCATACTAAAAAAAGTGTGAACTTCTGGTCTATCTGGGTCCTCTTGTGCCCATATAAATAAGATTCTCAGACACTATCACTTTGAATGAAAGACTATGGTCTCTATCTATGCTGGAATAAAGGACTTCACCAACTGGAGAAGACACTGAGAGCATATTTCAAAAAATGTTTTGAACTTGTTCAGCAGTTGATGAAAATCAGATACCTGGCACTATAGGGGCTTTATAGAAAGATATATGATATATCAAAAATGCTTTCATAGTTACATTCTAATACCAAAATTATTATTCAAGATGTGCAATTAAATAAGCAAACTTGCCCAGGGACTAGGGAGGGACTTGAGGCTAGTGGAAAATATTTGACTCTATTTCCACTAAAATGTAAGAATGGAAATGCCACTGTTAGACCCTGAAATATTCTTTTTTGGTGAAGTTACATTTTTAGTGTCTTGGTCATATTCAGTAAACTCAGGCAGAGCTGGGATGAGGGTGTGGCTTGAGAAGTACATGCCTTGGGCTAATTGGCTGAGCATTCACTCTTTCATTCATTCAACCAGTGATTTCTACCAATAGTTTTCTATCACATTCAAGGCACTGAGGCCAGTGGTGAATGACTCAGTCATCCCTGTTTTTATCTTGAGAAGGTGTCTTGACTACATGGATCACATATTTAAAGTGATAGCAGGCAAACCCCAGCTACAATTATGTAAATACTCCACTTAATGTAAGGGTTGTTTAGGAAATGCCACTTTGGAAGATACAACAAATATTTTGATAATTTTTACATTTGATCAAGACCTGGGGAAAATGTTCCTCTTTATTGTGGAAACAGCTCTTCAGAATAGGTTCATCTTGCCAGTTGTACTAGACCAGTTTATGCATCGTTCCAGATCTGCTTTGTCTTCTTCCCCCAGCCCTTGGCCATTTTCCCTGCTTGTCAGCCAGATCAACTCTGCTGACAGCTCACACTCTTCCTGTGACTGTAAAGCTCTAGCAGCCACAGCCTTATTTCCTAATGCCTGGAGTTGTTTTAGCCTCCTCTGTGGATGAACGCTGGTTTCCAGCCTGGTCTTCATTGAGCCCATGGAGAAATGCAGTGGCTATGGCACCATGTTCTGACCCAGTAAGACCCAGGAAGCTCTGACTTCCCCAGTGACTTACTTGAGGGGCCAGACAACACAACCAGGAAGCATCAGGTTGTTAATACTCCAATGAAAGAACTTTGACTGATGAAAGTTAGGGGACAGAAAGGAGGCAGTGGACATTCGCTTACCCTTCTTTTCTCTGGCAGACTTCTAAGACACAGTGGTCCCTTTAGCCTCCCTGTAGCTGGATAGGGAACAATCTGACATGATTAATCTACCGGTGATGCTGTATCAACTTCGTAACATACCATCTTGTACATGGTTTCCCCTGTTTCCTGCCTAGTTTCATTTTTTTTTTCACCTCACTCTTCCTTCCCTGGGATTGTGCCCTCAATAAAGCATTAACACTAAGGTTTGCCTTATGCCTATCTTTACTAGGAACCCAGGCGAAGACACTAGTGTCTGCTAAAAATGATCAAGGTCTGGTCTTAAAATAATCTGGTGGCTTTCTCATGGCTGAATAATATTCCATTGTATGTATATACCACATCCTCTTTATCCCATTCAGCTCTTGATGGGTACTTAAGGTAATTCTGTGATGTGCTAGAGGTGCTAGCTAACACTGCAATGGCAATCATATTGCCACGTATAAGTGTATCAAATTAACATGCTGTACACCTTAAACTTACACAACGTTATATGTCAAATATACTTTAATAAAAAATAATAGACTGGCTTAGTTCATTATTAGATATATTTTTACTAGTTTCTTGATCTGTCACATACACACACACACACGCACACACACACACACACAACCAAAACCCAAACTAACAAACAACAAAACAAGACAAACATCTCCACACAAAAAAAGAGTCTGGATTTAATAAATCTTACTTTGTGTACCATATGATTATACTAATTCCTTTTGAGGGTTCAAGATGGTCCCATCTCAAACAGTGGAGATTAGGAAAAGCTATAAGCATATGTAAACGATCACAAAAATAACTTTAATATGTGTTCATATAAGCCTTCAAAAATTTCTAGGCAATGAATGAAATGGTTTGTCAAAATTTTTCATTCTGTTATTAAAGCCACTAATAGTGGTGACAAGAACTTTACTGTGGGATTAGATGAGGAAGATAGATCACTCCAAAAGTTAAATTTTAGAAAATTATTGCTGTTATTCTAATCCTTACTTGTTTTTCCTGGGCCATGAGGCTGTCCCATGAGCAGCCTGAGGAACTCACAGATGGGAGGGACATACATTACCATAGATATAATTATTCAAAATAATTTTCATTAGGAAAAGGAATCTCATTTTAAAAGACAAGGCAAGGCAATCAACTATCATTCTGTAGCACACAGCCAGCAAGGTGTACAGCCCGAAAGAGGCCACACACCCCTGCCAGGCTACCTAAGACGGGCTCTGTTCCCTCTTACTGCCCTCTGGTCCTGAAAACCATTAATCCTATTAATTGCATATCAAAAGACTGGTAGCAATTCTACAAATGAGTAAACACAGAGATAAAAGTGTAATCAGACTAGTCCAGCAAATTGGATTCAGGTCTTCATTGAACAATCCTGTTTCAATTCAGCAATTTTATTATCACTGTTACTGGAACAAATCACTTTATTAAACAGATGGAGCTTTTGTGGAGAAATTTCTTCTTGTGGCCAACATTATGAAGCTCTCTAACATAAAAACAGCACTTATACTTGCAAGGGATTTCTTTAGGCAATTCAACTAATGGCTTGTGACAAGTAGGACTTGAAATGTTCATTCAAGCCTTCCATTTTGCAATGCAGCTGTATTTTTTTCATTCTAAGGGAAAAAAGCAGTCTTTTGATGCTTTTAGTGGAATTAATATTTTCAGTAAGGAGTTTGCCGACAAGAGGCTCTCTCTCTCCTGCTCTCTCTCTCTCTGTACATCCCACCACTCTCTCTCCCTCCCTGCCTCCCTCCCTCCCTTTTCCTCTCCCCTCCTCATTCTCTTCCTCCTACTCCCCCTTCTTCTCTGAAGGACAGTGGAGCTTGAGGAAAGAGATCATTGCAGAACATGACAGTATTTCTTTGGATTTAATTGAGGCAGATCATTCCATAGAAAATGTTGCACAAGGACCTTTAAAATATGAGAACAACTCATCCTACTGCTAAGGCTAGAAAATGAACAAACTGGAAATGGTCAATCATGAGCTTGCTTTTTAAATTCCCTTCCTAGGCAAGTAGGGCCCTGAGGAGTCAAGACCAGGGGCAGTAGTGGAGTCCGGCTCATCAGCTGCTGCAGGGCCTAGAGCTGAGGGAATCAAAGTCAGAATCCTAGGGAAAAAGCAGGCTCGGGACTCATCACGCAGGTTTAAAATGCCGTCCAGTAGAACCTTCTGTGATAATGGAAGTGTTCTCCATCTGAGCTGCCCAATATGGTAGCCAGCAGCCACTGTGGCTGTTGACCTCTTGAGATGTGGCTCATGTGACTGAAGAACTGAAATTTCAGTCTCATTTGATGTTAATTAATTTAAAGTTAGATAGCCATATGTGGCTAGTGGCTCTTACACATCTAAAGTCTGAGGACAATGAGGTCTGAGCAGTAAAGTGAAAACTTCCTCCAAAGAGAAAATAAGGTTTGGCAAGACATAGTGAAACATTTAAAAGAGTGAGAAAAGGTTGAAAGAATCAGCAGAAACTGGAAAACATTCCCATATGAAACATTGACATTTGGTCATTGATGAAGATGTACTTCTCTGAATATTAAATATAGTCCTAAGGAGACCACAACCCCTCCCATATGATCTTAGGTCTTAATAAACTGAATATCCCTGAAAATGCTATTCTCAAAACAAAATAAAAGCTGGTCAACCATGGACAGGGACCCAATACAAATTGCTGGAAACTTTATATAAATGATCAAAAGGGGTTTTTTTTGGTAAGTCAATAAATTTGGTAAATTATGAATTGAATGTTTTGCAAGTTGATTTTTCAGTGAATTAGCCATTCTGCAAATTGCTATCAGTGAATATGACAGCTGTTCCCATCTCTCTGTCCTCCTCCACATGCTCCAGTATGCTCAGGCTGGAACAGTCCCTCAGGTAGAGGAGAGCCTGTCTCATCCCATCCTTCTTTGCCTGGGAAACTCCTACACATCACCAAGATGCAAGTAAATGTCACTTCCTCTAGAAGTCCTCTCAGACTTCTTCACCCCATGCCCACAGGCAGAGTTAACTGCTAATTTCTGTGGGTTTCTGGAGGGATTAGCAATTGTGAGGATGATGTAACTCTGGAACTTTTGGTGATATTTCTGCCCAAAGAGGGAGAATCTGCTGGAGAACAGTGTGAACAGGGGAGCTGAGTGGAGAGATGGAAAAAAGGGACGGATTGTTTGTGACATTTTAACATCTGGATCTTGCTATGCCTCTTCAGCCTTGCACTTTCTAGTTACTTTCTAGTTACAGGAGACTCAGAAAGTACTACTTCATAGGGCTGTGGAGGACTTCCTGAGACATTAATAACTGTTAGCTCTTGTGATTACTTTTCCCGGCATTTGATGTGGGGCTCCTACCCCTTGATGTGCTCAAGGTGGACCCTGTCTCATAAAGAGGGCACAGAGCAGGGTAGAACATCCTCCATTGGTGGACTCACCAGCTCTAAGCAGCCTGGTGTTGTTACAAAAGGAAGACAAGTTGCTCCACCCAGGCTGATGCTGAATAGCCTTGAGGCAGAATTTACCCTTGGATGGAAGGAGCTGTTAAAATGTCCAGATGAAAGAAGAGGCATGCAGCTAGACTGCACTTGCTCTGGAAGACTTAATGGGAATTAAAAAGAGGAAGGTGAAAGAACCTGCCTATATTTGAAAGCACTCTTATTGTTCTTATTTCTTATATTTGGACTTCTGTCATTGCCAGTACCTTCACTACTTTCCAGATTTTGTCATGTGATGGTAGCAATGCCTTAGAACACACCAACTGAGATGCCTTTCCCAAAGACGTCTCAGGGATAACTTTCCCAGAGACACCTTGGCATTGTAAAAGATACCCTGCCTTGGGATCTCTCTAACTGGTTTCAAAGTCCAGATCTCCTTCCTCTTAGGCAAGATGTTTAATTTCTTTCTTTCATCTATAAAATGGGATGGTGATCATACTACCTTACAGAGTTGTGTGAAGATTAAATGAAGAAATGCAAGAGAAGAAGCCGTAAAAGCATTATATGTGATTATGTTGTTATTCCCAGTTTCTTATAGTTCTAGCAAATAGAGTTTCTGTTAAACTTATTGTGTACAGGCTCGACACCGCATACATAGTCCCTGTACAGATTGTTCACTGAGAACAACTACTCAGAGGTCATCCATGGGAAACTTCCCCCAGAAGTTTCAGATAGACGTAAGGGAGGAAAGAATATTGGTCTTTAGTAATTTGCACTGGAATGTGAATGATTGATAGATTTCTTTCACTCTTACCAGGAATTTTTATTTTTTAAAAATTGAGATATAATTGACATATACCATTATATTAGTTTCAGTGTACATCATAATGATTCAATATTTGTATATATTGTGAAATGATCACCACAATAAGTCTACTGACATCCATCACCACACAGTTATACATTTTTTTCTTGTGCTAAGAACTTTTAAGATCTACTCTCTTATCAACCTTCAAATCTACCAGACAGTATCATTAACTATAGTCCCCGTGCTGTACATTACATCCCCAGGACATATAACTGGAAGTTTGTACCTTTTGACTCCCTTCATCCATTTCACCGCCCCCCCACCCCCACCTCCCAACTCTGGCAACTACCAATATGTTCTCTGTATCTATGAGTTTGATTTTTTTTTTTTAAGATTGCACATACAAGTGAGATCATACAGTGCTTATCTTTCTCTGTCTGCTTATTTCACTTAGCACAGTGCCCTCAAGGTCCATCCATGTTGTCACAAATGGCAAGATTTCTTTCTTTTTTATGGCTGGACAATATTCCATTGTGTGTATGTACACCACATTTTCTTTCTCCATTTATCCATTGATGAACAGTTAGGTTGTTTCCATGTCATGGCTGTTGTAAATAATGCTGCAATGAATATGGGGGTACAGATATCTTTTTGAGTTACTGTTTATGTTTTCTTGGGATAAATACCCAGAAGTGGAATTGCCAGATCATATGATAGTTCCATCTTTATTTTTTGAGGAACCTCTATATGTTTTCCATAGTGGCTCTAGAAATATTTGGTTTGGGTGAATACTAAGTGTGGCCAATGATGTGAACACCATACTGAGTTGTAATTTATTTACAGCAACTGTTCACTCATTCATTCATTCAATTCACATGTGTGTGTGTGTGTGTGTGTGTGTGTGTGTGTGTGTGTATGTGGACAAGGGGATGGAGGGGGCATTGTAGGAAACAGGACACTTTGACTTGGCTTTCAAATAATTTAACTTTCAGTTTTGAAAACCCTCCAAGTATTGTGTGATGCAGACATCCTCAGTCCATCTCTAAGTCTCACCCCATCCTGGAGGATGGGGTCAGGGATGATGTGAAGCTGAAAAGTGCCTTCTGTACAGATTAGAAAGAAAGAAAGAAAGAAAAATGCCACTAGAGTTTTTACTTTGTTAAAATGGCTGTGCCCCAGAAGCCCATGGTAATGTCCCCGACCTGCATTACTTTCAAGTAGCTTCAGTGAGTCAGCCCCCTCGCTGGCCTAGAGGGGAACCCCTGATGCTGGGATCTGAAATCTGAGAAGTCCTGGTGGTGGTGAGGCAGGCAGCTGCCTCTTCAACTTGCCCTTTTACCTTCTGGCTTATTCCCTGAGCAACTGAGAGCTTGTTCCCTGCTGGGTGGCCAAGGACTGCTTTCTCAACGAATTGTTCAACATTTGTTAGTGCCAGCAGTGTATCAAATCCACTGCTTAGCTGCATTTAGGAACATTACAGCTGAAAATACCAGTATTGACTGAGAGTAAGGTGACATCAAAAGAATTCATTCATTCATTCATTCAACAAAGTTTTATTAAAAAAATAGTCTGTGCCAGGCATTGATCTCCAGGTTATTTATGGTCTCCTAGGTGCAGTAAGTGCTTTTTCATTTTGATGACAAGAACACTTTTTTTTTTTTTATCATCCTCAGACTTTTTGTGTGATTTGTTCTTTGTCATAAGTGGAAACTAAAACCTTTCATTTCTTTCCCCCTACATATCCCCTGCCAAAATTTCCCCAACAGTCCAAAAACCTGAATTTTCTTCTGTCAGTTCTTTTTCCACAAGTACATTAGGTTCACTATAGCTCTGCATTCAGTAAAGGGGTAAGAAATTAAAGCAATTCGCATGACTAGAGGAGCTTTTAAAAACTCTACTGTTTGGGGATGGTCATGTAATTTCCAGGTTTTCACAAAGGAAATGGAATTAAAATGAAGGTCATCGTTAAATTGAAACAAAATTAACTCCTTTTGCACCTCATCAGGGACTAATTAACGAGACTCTCACGAGTACTGAACAGTACTATAGATTAGGGGCTCCTGTCAGCACAAACACTTAGATTGGAATCTGTAAAATGCCCGCTTTCCCAGCGATGGCCCGGGCAGCAGCGCTGGGCTTGCCAAGTCTCTGTTATTGAGGATTTATTTAAAGATACTTTTAAAAGCATTTCCTCCTTTACAATGAATACTTTTCTGTGTGTATTTCAGTAGACATTTAAAATCCCAGCCGTAATCTTTTTGAAGTCTTTCCCTCATTAAAATGACTTGGCTTGAGAGCCCGTTGGCATTGCAACCTCTGATTATGGAAGGAAAAGCTGTGAGGAAAAACGGTTAAATAGAAATGAGTTGCCACTGAGGATAAACACTTTTCTCTGACTTGGGGTGAGTAATGGATTTAGGGATGGGTGGGCAAGAAACCTGGGAGAAAGGACAGTTTCTCATTACCTCTGGCTCTTGCCCCTTTTTTGGAGTAACTCTGGGGACTTGGAAAAGTAGGAATTTTTCCTGGGAATCTGAAATTTAACATCTCAATTTTTTCCTCATTTTTTTCTTTTTGCCTTCTGTGTTACTATTTTTATGTGTTTGTATTCTTGTGCGTAATTTTTAATTTTCCCTTGTTTGCTGCCCTTTGTTTTAGGATTCCAAAACAAAATTCTAAAGTTACTGTGATCTAAAATTTGACATCTGTATTCCATTGAAATTTTGGAGAAATTCTAAAATATATATATATATATATATATATATATATATATATATACACACACACATATATATACACACAACATTGGGACAGTAGCTGAGGTTTACAGGGGTTTTGCCTTTTCCCTCTAGTAGTAGCTCTGACCCATCCACAGCCTTTTTCCCCCCAGTTGTATTGAGATATAATTGACATATAACATCGTGTAAGTTTAAGGTGTACAACATGTTGATTTGATATATGTATATATTGTGAAATGATTACCACAATAAAGTTAGTTAACACATTCATTATCTCACATCATAATAATTACTTTTTGTGGTGAGAACATGTAAGATTTACTCTCTTGACAAATTTCAAGTAAATAATATTTGTTTCTATGAGCTCCACATTTTTAGATTCAACATGTAAGTGAGATCATACACTGTTTGTCTTTCTCTGACTTATTTCACTCAGCATAATGCCCCCCAGGTTCATCTATGTTGTTGCAAATGGCAGGATTTCCTTCTTTTTTATAGCCGAATAATATTCCATTGTCTACATATACCACATCTTCTTTATCCATTCATCTGTCGTTGGACACTTAGATTGTTTCCATGTTTTGGCTATTGTGAATAATGCTGCAACTAACATGAAGGGGTGCAGATTTCTCTTCAAGCTCCTGATTTCATTTCCTTCAGATATATACCCAGAAGTGGGAATTCTGGACCATATGGTAGTCCTATTTTTAATTTTTTGAAGAACCTCCATACTGTTCTCCATAGTGGCTCTACTAATTTACATTCCCACCAACAGTGCACAAGGATTCCCTTTGCTCCATATTCTCACCAGCACTTGTTACCGCTTGTCTTTTTGATAATAGTCCTTCTAACACGTATGAGGTGATACTTCACTGTGGTTTTGATTTGCATTTCCCTGATGATGGGTGATGTTGAACACCTTTACATGTGCCTGTTGGCCATTGTATGTCTTCTTTGGGAAAACTTTTGTTCAGGTCCTCTGCCCATCTGCAGTCAGCTGATTTGATTTTGCTATTGAGTTGTACATCCATAACCTGTAAAACTGTCCCTCTCATGGACTGAAGCCAGGTACACGATAGCAAGACGGCTAACCAGTTAGCAAATGTGGTAAGGCTTTGCCCTCTTTGTGATATTCTGAGTTCAGGAAAAACCTCTGAATCAAAGCACTGTAGATAAGATTCCTATTTCTTTTTTTCTTTTTTAAATTTTATTTATTTATTTATTTATTTATTTATTTATTTATTTATTTATTTATTTATGGCTGTGCTGGGTCTTCGCTTCTGTGCGAGGTCTTTCTCTAGTTGCGGCAAGTGGGGGCCACTCTTCATCGCGGTGCGCGGGCCTCTCACTATCGCGGCCTCTCCCGTTGCGGAGCACAGGCTCCAGACGCGCAGGCTCAGTAATTGTGGCTCACGGGCCTAGTTGCTCCGCGGCATGTGGGATCTTCCCAGACCAGGGCTCGAACCCGTGTACCCTGCATTGGCAGGCAGATTCTCAACCACTGCGCCACCAGGGAAGCCCCCTATTTCTTGTTAAAACTCTTTCCATCCATGCAACTTTCCACATCATTATTAGGGAAAGTCTGGGAGATGAGGGGGGCCACAGCATGAAATGCTGGGTAGAGACATAAAAGAAGTCTAGGGAATATTTGCCCAGCCTGAGTCTGCAGAATGACCGGCAGCAGGTGGGGAATGGCGGTAAGGACGTGGGGTGAGCACGGTCTCCATTTGAAGGCTGTGGCACACCTGGATTAGCCTGGTGACAATATGAGTGGAGACTAGGAGAGCTCATTTTCTTAAGCAAGAAATGACCGTACTCAGTAATAGAACAAACGGAGGGATGGAAGGAGAAGGAGTGAAAGATAATACCTATGATTTCTGCTTTGGAGCCACTGATTTGCAATAAAAGAGAAGAAACAGGTAACCAACAAGTCATTTATTAAGCATCCACTCTGCATTTAATATTGTGCTTAGAGCATCAGGGGGTGCAAAAGATATGGAAAACCTGTTCTCTGCCATAAGACAACCATGATGTAGTTTGAGATAGTGGAGCAGTCCGTGCACAGGAAAGTATAAATTAATAATAACAATAACACTAGCAATTTCTCTTTATTGGGGTTAACTGTGGGATGGGTCCATTGCTAAGCACTTTCTGTTTCTTTTGGTCAAATTCTCATACAGACCTATGATAGTAACACTATCTAAAATGAAAAATTGATAAAGTAACAATAACTTAGTTTCACTGAATGCTAAGATGCCAAGGAGCCATGCTGAGCTTCATAGGATGCTTGTCCCTCTGTGACTGGCACTATAGTTGCCCATAAGTTTCAGAGGAGAAAATGAGGCTTTGAGGCAAGTTCTTTGTCTAAGTCACATGGCTAATAGCTCCTAATAAGGGCTGGGGACAAACCTAGATCTGCCTAATTCTAAGGCCAACGTTGTTAATATACAACACAATGCTAAATAATCTAGAAAAAGAAATGCCCCTTTACTCCTAAAATACATTTAAGATTTTTTTCAGGGTAATGCAGAAGGTCTAGCAGAACCAGCATTCACATGAAGTTGCCTTATTCTTATGGTCAAGTCTTATTCATGAGAGCTCTGTACCTTCCATTTCCTGTATTCACTCTGTTGACCCACAAAGGACTTTATTATTTCTAAATGGGTGCAAGTGATTGCTGGGAAGCTTTGCATTTACACATGCTCTCTACGAAAATGCTATAAAGACTCTCCATTTGCCGTAAAGCGTGGGCTGTGCTGTTGAAAGTGAAGTATTGTCAAGATAAATCAGGAGAAAAAAATCCAGAACTGAATGCTGTGTTGGAGAGTACCTTAAAGAGCCTGTGCTTCAGAGAGATTTCCTTGGAATGTTTTAAGGAAACATAACTTGTTTAAAGGGATTCAGCCACCCTTTGCACTCTTAAGCATCAAATGCTCCCAGCTGGCGAGAAGGGGGTAACAAAGCGGTGCAGTGTGGTCGTCCCATTCCAAATCCATAGGCTCTGTGGGTGTCAGAGTTTCCCTTTTGTGTATGGCATGGAGTAAACTTTCAAGAGAGTTAATATAAAGTCTTACATTCTCATTCTCTATCTAGATGGCCGATTTTGGATAAGTAGTCCCGTGGGCAAAAGATTCTTGTGCCCGTTTAGTTCAGATCTCTTCCAACAGCTCCATTCAGTTTTGGGGGTTTCCAATTCATTTTCAAATTGTTTAATTCCAAAGGCAAATCTTTTAAAGTCACCCTCCCGTCTACTTTCCTCTTCACAAGCAAACTGTGCTACAAAAGCGGAGGCTTCCTCCGGCCCTGTTTACTTAGAGCGCAAACCGTATTCAAGCCGGCTATGTCAGATTAAAGGAAGAAAGGAGAGCGCACCCAAAGCCTTAAACTGCACATAAAAGGCAGCCGCTGGCAACCAATCTGTTCAACTTCCAACTATTTGCACTTTATGAATAAAGGTCAATCTGTTATTGGCACCCAAATGTTAATGTTCTTATGAGGGTTTAAGCTGCTTTAACAGCTGAATAAGTGAGAGTGAGCTATAGGGCCACACCTAATCATTCAGGCCCAGCTGGGACAGGGGGAGCTTCTCAAAAAGTCAAGAGATGCAGAGGGTATGGGTGTAGGGGGCTGGCCGAGGGGAAAGGGGCATGCATTTCGTGAGGGGGCAGTGAGGGGTAAAAGATGAAATAACTTATATAATATATACAGGAAACTCAAGAAGAAATGTGCCTGTGCCTTTTTTCTTTCCGCCTGTTCTGCATGCTGCTTGCTGTCTATAGCAGCTACCCCTGCCCCAGACCTTTGCAGTTTATAGCATTAATTATCTTCTAATATGTATTTGAGTTTTCTCTTTGCAAAACAATACCTGCACGCATTTTATAACCCCTCCCAGCAGAGTTCTCTGGGTGAACGGTAGAGAGTGCAGCTAGTCGGCAAACCTCTGACCGGCCCCATGGTTAGAGTAGCCTCCTTACTCCTCAGACTACAGGGACACAGTCACACTCAAGGAGTGCCGTTTCCAGGGGAAAGAATGACAGTAGATGCATGACAATGCCCCCTCCCCCCCCCAAAAAAAATAAGAAAGGAAAGAAAGAAAAAGGCTTGGTATCCTGCATCTAGGCAGAAGACAAGTATATATGAGTCAAATGCCACTTTATTGTATTGATACCTCCAAATTATTCCATGCAGATGAGGGCAATGCGTGACTGGAAGACAGATTTGTTTTGTCCCCCGTATGTGTGAGGCGAACAACCTCAGAAATTTCTGGTTCTGTTCCTACCTAAATGTCCCATACCCTCCCTAGACCTCAGTTTCCTTCTCTGTAAAATGATAGTTTCCTTTAAAATCCCATTCAACTCTGCTGTTCTCTCTTAGCGATTTTCTTCAACTATCTAGTAAGGATATGTTATTGTGAAGTAAAACAAAGTTATTTGCGAAAACCTTTAGAAAACTAAAACGTCATACTCAAGTAAGGCGTCATCGTTACAAATAGGACTTTTGTGAAAAACGTAGGATATCCTCAAGGCTGGGCTTCGGGAGGGACTGAGGACTGTTGCTTATCCTCACCCGTTGTAGTGTGAGCAGAAGCAAGCTGCTCATGTCCTTCATTCCCTCTCTCAGGCGTCTGTGGCCAGTTGCCCCACTTGGTGCATCCTGCCCCAATACTAACCATCTGTTCATATGCAACTCAGATACATCAAGTGGAAGTGACTGTCCTTCCATCTTTATTCTGTGACTTCACACATTCCTTGATGGATTATCACTGTTTCTGTACTTTTCTGTCTCCTCTACAGGGCGTCAGACTCTAAAGTCTGGAACTCTGTCATAGTTCCCTTTATACTCCTTGTAGTTCCTGGTGTGGTCCATAACATGCAGTAGTTGGGCAATCTCTTTGCTGAACAGAATTCAAATGATACTTGCTTTCTTCGCCTTTTAAATAAACTGATTTATTTTTCAAATAGTTAACAAATTCAAATGCTATAAATGCCAGAACTTACATATTTTTTTAAAAAATTTATTTATTTATTTGGTTGCATTGGGTCTTAGTTGTGGCAGGTGGACTCCTTAGTTGTGACCCGCTGGCTCCTTAGTTGTGGCATGTGAACTCTTAGTTGTGGCATGCATGTGGGGTCTAGTTCCTGGACCAGGGATCAAATCTAGGCCACCTGCATTGGGAGTGCGGAGTCTTAACCACTGTGCCACTAGGGAAGTCCCCACAACTTACATATTAACTCACAAAAAGTAATTCTCCTTCCTGCTCCCTTCTCCCTGTCCTCAGATTCCTGACCAGGAAGCAGCTGTTATGGGTTTCTTGTACTAGTCTTTTCTTTTCTTTTTTAAACCTCCTTCAAAGTCATGGAAAGTAAAATTAAGAACATATCTCAAAGTGGTTGGAAAGCCAAGGAAGGAAAAGTATCACAAAATACAAAGAGTCATTATTAGGAGACAGTGCTTCTCCAGTGCAAACAACAGTTGCCCGAATCAGGGAATCCAGGTTCTAGGAGAGTGAAAGGATGTTATTAACGAGCTGTATCTTGTTGGGCAAGACCTTTAACTTCGTTGGGCCCTTTGGATTCATGTCCACCCAACCTCCCATCTCTACAGTTCTCTGATTCTTATCTAGACAAGAGTGATTTCACAAAATCAGAGAATCAGTGTTTGAGAAAATGAATTCCATATTAGCATTTTCAATCAGGAATTTAACCTTCAAGCTGGTGAAGCGGCTTTGCCAAATCAATCTATTTAGAAAATTAAAAATAAAATTAGGCACATTTATTGCAAATTAAAGTGAGCTGGAATCGAACATTTCTAACTGGCGCCAGAAGAGAAATGTCCCAGCTAGATCTTTGTGCCAACAAGGCTAACGGGGCCAATCCTGAGTGCTATGCATTTCTTCCGGAGCTAGGATTTTCATTCTTGCCTCCTTAGATGGGCTTTGAGATGAGGGTGAGGGCAGGGAGGACAGTGGAGTCTATATCTTTGTGTCCAGTCTTTTATGTATATATGTGTTGGATTAGCCAGGGTCCTGACAGGAAGCAGATCTCACACTCAGACTGGGTAATTAGAAGAGAGGGTAATAATGGGCTATTTACAAAGGGCTGGGCAGGGTTTTTGAAAATGAAAAAGGATAATCCAGTACTCTGAAGTTAGCAGGGGAAAACGGTTATCACTCACCTGTTGGCCTGAAGGGGTCAGGAGGAGTAATTCTGGAGAAGACAGCTGTATGGAAAGAGCTTCCTAAAAAGAATTTCCACCTGCAACATCCACTTGTTCCTTCTTGCCTGGGTATATGCAGCTTATCCTTCAGGTTTCCCAGATGTCTGCTATGCCGGGAAGACCTTCCCTGAGTTCACCAGTCTGGGCTGAGTGTACACATTGGTTGCCATGAAAGAATCATGTGACTATTTCTATCATAGCATTTATCACACTCATTCGTAATTGCCACTTTACTTTTCTGTGTCTCCTACATGTCTGTGTACTTCTTGAGAGCATAGATTCTATCTTATTGGGCTTGTTTCCTTGGTATCCAGTCAAGTGTTTATAGAATGACAGGAAGGAAGGAAATGACAGCACTGTCACATCATTATTGTTCAGGGGCCTAGACTATAATTACAGGCAGTTCTCTAAGTGCCTGGAGGGGCAGAAGAATCCTAGATGTAGGTTTACTTGATGCAGTGATCACAAATTGGGAACATACTTTGCTAACTCATCTGTGAAAAATATGAAAACCTCCAGCCAATAGCTATTGAGTTTACATGATACCCATTATTGAGGCTGCATGAGAGGAAAACCAGGAATTAGAAGATTTAAGTTTTGCTCTAAATCTTATGTCTAAGAATTAACCCTAAGGCGACTACTAGTGAAATGTGAAAGAAAGTATGCTCATGATTTTCTTTTTCTTTTTAAAGATTTATTTATCATTTATTTATTTTATTTATTTTTGGCTGTGTCGGGTCTTAGTTGTGGCATGCGGGATCTTCGTTGAGGCATGCGGGATCTTTTGTTGTGGTGCGCGGGCTTCTCTCTAGTTGTGGTGTGTGGGTTTTCTCTCTCTAGTTGTGGCGTGCGGGCTCTGTAGTTGTGGTGTGGGTTCCAGAGCGTGTGGGCTCTGTAGTTTGTAGCATGCGGGCTTAGTTGAGGCATGCGAGCTCAGTAGTTGCGGCGTGCGGGCTTAGTTGCCCCATGGCATGTGGGATCTTAGTTCCCTGACCAGGGACTGAACCCGCGTCCCCTGCATTGTAAGGCGGATTCTTTGCCACTGGACCACCAGGGAAGTCCCGCTCATGGTTTTCATCATGGCAGTGTTTACAAAATAAGAAAACTAAAGGCAAGCTAAAGTCCATCATTTAGAATTTATTAATTAAATTATGATACTTACATACAATGAAATATATGTAGCCATGAAACATGATGAGGTAGACACATGGGAAGATGCTTATGATATGTTGTGTGAAAAAGCAAGTTACCTACTTATATGATCAGTATGATCATATTTTTATAAGTAATATCCCCAGTTCTGTGAATTTGGGCAAGTTACTTAACCTCTCCAAGCCTTGCTTTCCTCATTTGTAAGTTACATCTACTTAAAGGAGTTGTTCTAAGGAGTAAATGCAAATATCCAAGATGTCAAGGATAGTACTTGGTTCACTGTAAGAAGTTAATAAATCTTATTATAATCATTATTAATATTATCTATCTATATGAAAAAAAGATATACGGAAGGATGTTTGCAAAATATTTCTGGTAATTATTGGTATGTATTTTACTTTCTTCTTTGTACATTTCTGTATTATTTGACTTTTTCTCAATAATCTTCTATCAATTTTGCAACAACATTAAAGTTATTAGAAAAAGAAGACTTTTGTTTTAATTCTTCTTCTGCCACTTACTCTGTGTATTTGGGAAAGTAAGTGGAGACCCCTGAGCCTTATTTTCCTCACTTATAAAATAAAAAGAACTATTCATTTCTTTTCTACCTCAGAAGACTTTACTGCAGATCAAAAGAGTTATCGGATTTGTCTGTGTTCTTGGAAAACAGCAGAGTACTATATTAGATATTATTATTATTGTTATCATTTGTATTAACTTCACTGGGATCACACTTACTTGGATTTTTTTTCCTACTTCTCCTCTGGATGTTTTGAAGGAGACAAGTAGCCATTATGAAATGAGGCCTTAAAAAGCCCATAAATCATGGATTTGCTTGTAACATCACTGATCTGCTACCATCCTCATGATGAACTGAGAAGTCCTAGCCACCAAATTATTGACAGTGCAAACTATTTTATGAGCTTACCTTTGCCCTGGTTTATTTTCACTGGTTGTGGAGATCACTCTCTTCCTTTTTGGGCCCAAGCCTCTCCCCTTTCTGTGTGGGTTTGTCTGTTGCAACGCTTGCTGCTCACTTGAGCTATTAACTTAACAAGAGTGAGAGGTGAGCCAATCAGCAAACGTTTGGTGACTCCGTGAAGGGAACGTATGGATTTGGGAGGCAAGTCACTGCGTCGGTTCACGAGGTGGAACTGGCGTTGGGAGTCACCGGGGATTTGATCATATTTACCGTCGTTTCTGACGCATCATCTCCTTCCCCTTCACCTCATGAAAGATGCAGACGCCTTCAGGGAGGAGGTCCAACTCGAGCTTGACAGTATTCTGGGAACACAAGGAGGGACCTGTAGTCAAAATCTGCAAATCTGAAGGAGGTCTTTGTGCACAGAAGCTGTCCTGCCTGTAACCGTCCCCAGTCACCAGATTAGTGCCAGTTTATTTTCCAGTGAAGACACCAGTGGTTGGGGAGGGGGTTGGAGTTAGCAGCAGGGAGCACAAAGGAAAAGACGCACTTAGCACTAACCAAAGGAGCACCAAAGGAGCATCCGCCCAACGCGTGTTTGCTGAGGTGCCCGCTGCCGCCCTCAAAACAGCGCTCAAGCACATGTGCTTGAATATTTGTGGAACAGGCTTATGAATATTCCTTTTTCGTGATACCTTCAAAATGTGATTAATTTTTTTTTGAGGGGAGGGAGCGGAAGGGGTCCTGCAACTGAGAGAGAGCGTTTTTTTTTTTTTTTAAAGATGAGGAACATATTTCTAGTGAGAAATGATGAATGAGTTTGAGTGTCTTTTGCTGCCTAGGCACCCCCTCCCCCGTCCTGGGATTCTGACCACAAGTTTCAGTACATATTGGGCTGCTGGTGTGCTCAGGATTTAAGGCCTCCCTGAGAACCAGAAAAGGAACATTTACTCTCCCCCTTCCCACTCTTTGGAAGGTTGCAGTGCAAGCTTCTAAAAGTCATTTCCATTTTCAAAAGCGGAGCTGGTGAAACACTTTGGAAACTTTCCCTGCACCCTCCAGCCCCCCACCCCGCCCCACTCCATCTTCTTGTTCGAGAAATGCAAATTTAAAGCCAATCCTATTTTATGCTAAAAAGTGAAAAACATTTCAATGTATTCTTGTCTTGTATGACTGGCTGAGAGCCTCTAAATCCCCACCATTTACCAAATTAAACTAATTGAAAGTGCTTCCAAAAGCCACATCTGTAGGCTGACGTTTGTCCCTGCCTTTCACTTTCGGCTCGGGGAACTGTTCTCCATTCCATTGATCCCTGAATAGTCATGCCTGTCAGGAAGCCACATCAGCCATTATCATTCTAATTTTACTGCCTTTCTTGGTCCCTAATCTAATTTGCAATGATGCTTAAGCATTTCGCAAGGCCATAGCACTTTCTTCAGAATTTCAACAAGAGCATTAAACCCCCAATTTACATTAATGAAGTGCACATTTAATTAGGGAAGAGGGTAAATGGAGAGCTCTACAGGGGCAGTTTGTGTGATATGATAGGCACTCCAGAAGGGAAGGAGACAGATCTGACCAAAGATGTGCTGTATATCGGAAGGCTGCGTTTCTTTCCTTCACCCCCTAGCTTCCTCCCAGCCTCATCTTCCTTCTCCTCACCCTTCCATCAACAAACTCTACCTCTCTAAAATTTGCTTCACAGCCACGACAATAAAATTATGAAAGCAGACTTGTCAACAAGGAAGCACCAGGCAAAGAACTATGTAGGAGGATCATGGGGTTTTCAGTTCCCCTGCTGCCCCCCAAAGGGGAGATTAACTTGTTCTTTTAAATAATGAGAAACATAGGAAACCGTCTCCAGTCTCCTGTTTAATGAATGCATTAAGCACACAGGCCGAGCGGCACAGTGGTACTACACAAACTTGGCTTTATGTGGCGAGAGGGGTGGGCGAGGGGGAGGGGTGGGGATGAATTTCTGGTCATAGATCCATGCAATGAATTCATTACCACATATTACCCGAGAAGCAGTGATGTCACGCCTTGAAGTCTCTGCCATAGGCTCCGCTGGGCCAAGGCTTCTGACGCAGGGGCGGTGGGGTGTGTGTGCACCTGCGTCCCCTTGCATATTTATCTTCAGACAAAAAAATGTTCCTTCTTTTAGTGTAGCCTTTTGCATATGAATTTCACTATGCATGCTTTTCTCTTGTTGCAGGACTATCTCTTTTCTTTTGTAATCCGTAATTCATGGGGTGCAAAGGTGGGAGTGAAACTTATAGATGAATTTTAATTTTGGAATCTTGATAGTCTTTCTTCAAGTTCTCCGTCTCCTCTATTATGGAATAATAACAATGAGGGCAATGATGATGATAGTAATAATAGCAATGCTCTCAGAAATATAGTGACGTGAATAGAACAAGAGCAACTCAGTAATTCAATGCTGTTTTATGCTTAACATTTTTGCAAAGATTGATATTTTGCAGCTAAACATAAAAACATTTGTTCAGAATAGGGTTCCGTTTGTGTTTCTCTCAAGCATATAAGTTACAGTGCATGGAAAAATGTATGTATTCTACTAATTCAGCAGCACCACCTAGACAGTGATGTTTGGTCAAGTACAATGTCTCTCTTTCCAGTGTCTTATTAAGATATTGATTTAGGGCTTCCCTGGTGGCGCAGTGGTTGAGAGTCTGCCTGCCAATGCAGGGGACACGGGTTCGAGCCCTGGTCTGGGAAGATCCCACATGCTGCGGAGCAACTAGGCCCGTGAGCCACAACTACTGAGCCTGCACGTCTGGAGCCTGTGCTCAGCAACAAGAGAGGCCGCGATAGTGAGAGGCCCGCGCACCGCGATGAAGAGTGGCCCCCGCTTGCCGCAACTAGAGAAAGCCCTCGCACAGAAACGAAGACCCAACACAGCCGAAAATAAATAAATAAAATTAAAAAAATTAAAAAAAAGATACTTGATTTAAAGTCACACATCTTTAGAAACAAGTACCATTTTCAAGCACAGACAGGATGAGTATTTAACTAAGGATCATAGCTGTAAATAAGCAGGAAATCGCCTCCCTTCCAAATACATAGTCCATGGTCATTGCTCCCATGGCTGTGCCCTCACTATGACTCTGAGTGGCAGGAAAGGAAATCCTGAAAATAATCCCTTACTTGGATCTTGGACTTGAGCAAAGAAAACAAAAGAAGGTACTACAGGGACAGGGAAAACAATGGAATATTGAGGAAAAGAGGAAGCGGTAAATACCATGAGGGCATTAGATAGTGAGCAGGAGTTTGGAAAAACATGAAATTTTAATAAAAAGTTTAAGGAGTGCGGTAAGAATAGCACTTTTACAATCTGAATGTGAGCAGCTCTGGGTAAGATGTGTGATGCGGGGCAAGGTACTTTAATATTTGACTTTCTAATTTGCAAAATGGAGATAATAATCATACTTCATAAAGTTTTTCTGAAGATTAAATGAGATGCTTCACATAAAGTGCTTAGGATGGTGCCTGGGATCTAATAAGCAATCAATAAATGAAATTAAAGAGAGAATATAGTCAGCACACAATAAATGTTATTAGAGAGGAAAGGAGAGATAGATAAATGAATGGAACCCTAACAAGGACTGAGAAAGTTATGCAAGAGAATACATACTTAAAGGAAGAAGTCACTAGAGAAAGGAAGAACAAATCACATTTGGTAACCAATACTGTAAGTGTGGGACCTTGTGTCTTTTCTTTGGATGTGTCCAACAGAGAAAGAAGAGGCTGTTAAAAACCATGTCAAAGAGGGAGAAAATAAAATAGGTTGATGAGACATTTAAAAACCTGCATTCTAGACTATTAGAATTTATCTTTCCCGATAGCTATCTCAGTGGAGACTGATTTTTTTAAAAATGCAGCTGGGGAAGTTCTGCCTATGTCTGAAATCAGAAGTGTCTTTGTTTTCCATGTGAAACAAAATTGTATCTCTCCAAAAACCACAGTGCCTGCCCCTTTCTCCTCCACTGATGGTGGCATTTCAGTAACATCCCTTTCCCCAGAGCTCAGTCCTCTTCCCAGAGACAACCACTCCAAGGTGTTTTAGACCCTTCCAGAGAAAGTTATGCATATACATGAGATCCAGTTAAAAATTTCACCGTTCTTTAATCTCTTTGGTTGTGCCCAAGTCTAGAATATGGTCATGTAAAATGTCAAAGCGTTCAGCTCTTTTTCTCTAGTTACAGAAATAAGACCTAATCATTATTAAAAAGTTAGGAACAACACAGGACTCGATGAAGTCAGCCTGACTCTTACGACATTTATGGTCCACAAACTAAGTGTGAAAATGCTGTCTATGGGGAGGATGCAGAGACAGTTTAGTTGCTGTGGAGTGGTACAGATGTGCTGGATACTTGGAGGACACCCCCCGCCCCAAGTCTTCAGTTCTGGCCACCCAAACCCACCCAGTGGGGTGGAAGGACAAATCGCATAAGAGAAAGTAGGCTAAGCATCAGCACATATTGTTTTTGCAGTGGGCACAGAGCTTGCTGGGGCACCACTGGCCTCGTGGCTTCCTGGAGCCAAGGCTGACTCCGTTCATTGCTCAGGAAAGGCCTTCCCCCAGGAGTTTGATCTACAATTACAACATTCATTCCTCATCTGAAAGGTGAAAGGGCTGCTGTATCCTGGTGGGGACTAACTCCTAGTGAAATGGGTGATGGTTTTGTATTTGTGTATTTGCACAGCAGTTGGACTGTGACCCTTTCTCAAGCAAAAGAAACCTGGTGCAGGGGCTGAAGGATATACAGCCAAGACTTGCTCTGAGGACTGTAAGGCTGTTCATAGAGTGCTCTAAACCTGGCCCTCCTAGAGCCCACTCTGTCCCTACCAATGAACGCCAACAAGGATTTCGATGACCTGGACTTGGAAGCCTACTCAACCTATAGCACACGTGTAAAAATAGGCGAACGCAGGGGAAAAAAGTTGACTTTTAATCAAGATTTCTAACAATGGACTCAAAGCCTATCAGAATAAGTGAGGTTGATTTTTCAGGTAATTATACAATTTTCCGGATCCTCCTTTAATCCAGTTTAATTAGGAAAAGGAAGACTGCAAATAGAATACGTTGCTAAGCAATTTTCTGGGTAGAGTGTGGCTAAGAATATCTAAGGCATATTTGCCTTTTCTCTAAATATACTGCCTGATGGCTTGTGAAAATTAGGAACTTGAGCTCCTCAGTAAAAATCTTAAACTGGTAACTTTGTGGACATGAACCTGTGTATAAAACAGACAAGGGGAGGAATAGAAAAGATGACAAAATTTTAAGCACACAGGAATCTTTTTTTTTTTTTTTTCTAATTGCAGTATAGTTGCTTTACACTGTTGTGTTAGTTTCTACTGTACAGCAAAGTGAATCAGCCATACGTATACCTGTATCCACTCTTTTTTGGATGTCCTTCCCATTTAGGTCACCACAGAGCACTGAGTAGAGTTCCCTGTGCTATACAGTAGGTTCTCATTAGTTACCTATTTTATACATAGTAGTGTATATATGTCAATCCTAATCTCCCGATTCATCCCACCCCCTCTTCCCCCTTGGTATCCATACATTTGTTCTATACATCTGTGTCTCTACTTCTGCTTTGCAAATAAGTTCATCTATACCATTTTTCTAGATTCCGCATATATGTGTTAATATACGATATTTGTTTTTCTATTTCTGACTTACTTCACTCTGTATGACAGTCTCTAGGTCCATCTATGTCTCTACAAATGGCACAATTTCGTTCCTTTTTATGTCTGAGTAATAATCCATTGTATATATGTACCAAATCTTTTTTTTTTTTAACATCTTTATCGGAGTATATTTGCTTTAACATGGTGTGTTAGTTTCTGGGTTATAACAAAGTGAATCAGCTATACATATACATATATCCCCATATCTCCTCCCTCCTGTGTCTCCCTCCCACCCTCCCTATCCCACTCCTCTAGGTGGTCACAAAGTACCCAGCTGATCTCCCTGTGCTATGCGGCTGCCTCCCACTAGCTATCTATTATACATTTGGTAGTATATATAAGTGCATGCCACTCTCTCACTTCATCCCAGCTTACCCTTCCCCCTCCCCGTGTCCTCAAGTCCATTCTCTACATCTGCGTCTTTATTCCTGTCCTGCCCCTAGGTTTTTCAGAAGAATTTTTTTTTTTTAGATTCCATATATATTTGTTAGCATATGGTATTTGTTTTCCTCTTTATGACTTACTTCACTCTGTATGACAGAATCTAGGTCCATCCACCTCACTACAAATAACTCAATTTCGTTTCTTTTTATGGCTGAGTAATATTCCATTGTATATATGTGCCACATCTTCTTTATACATTCATCTGTCAGTGGACACTTAGGTTGCTTCCATGTCCCAGCTATTGTAAATAGAGCTGCAGTGAACATTGTGGTACATGACTCTTTTTGAATTATGGTTTTCTCAGGGTATGTGCCCAGTAGTGGGATTGCTGGGTCTTATGGTAGTCCTATTTTTAGATTTTTAAGGAACCTCCATACAGTTCTCTATAGTGGCTGTATCAATTTACATTCCCACCAACAGTGCAAGAGGGTTCCCTTTTCTTCACACCCTCTCCAGCATTTATAGTTTGTAGATTTTTTGATGATGGCCATTCTGACCAGTGGGAGGTGATACCTCATTGTAGTTTTGATTTACATTTCTCTAATGATTAACGATGTTGAGCATTCTTTCATGTGTTTGTTGGTAATCTGTATATCTTCTTTGGAGAAATGTGTATTTAGGTCTTCTGCCCATTTTTGGATTGGGTTTTTTGTTTTTTTGATATTGAGCTGCATGAGCTGCTTGTAAATTTTGGAGATTAATTCTTTATCAGTTGCTTCATTTGCAAATATTTTCTCCCATTCTGAGGGTTGTCTTTTCATCTTGTTTATGGTTTCCTTTGTTGTGCAAAAGCATTTACGTTTCATTAGGTCCCATCTGTTTATTTTTCTTTTTATTTCCATTTCCCTAACAGGTGGGTCAAAAAGGATCTTGCTGTGATTTATGTCATGGAGTGTTCTGCCTATGTTTTCCTCAAGAGTTTTATAGTGTCTGGCCTTACATTTAAGTCTTTAATCCATTTTGAGCTTATTTTTATTTATGGTGTTAGGGAGTGTTCTAATTTCATTCTTTTACATGTAGCTGTCCAGTTCTTCCAGCACCACTTATTGAAGAGGCTGTGTTTTCTCCATTGTATATGCTTGCTTCCTTTATCAAAAATAAGGTGACCATTTGTGCGTGGGCTTACCTCAGGGCTTTGTATCCTGTTCCATTGATCTATATTTGTGTTTTTGTGCCAGTATCATACTGTCTTGATTACTGTAGCTTTGTAGTATAGTCTGAAGTCCGGGAGCCTGATTCCTCCAGCTCCGTTTTTCTTTCTCAAGATTGCTTTGGCTATTTTGGGTCTTTTGTGTTTCCATACAAATTGTGAAATGTTTTGTTCTAGCTCTGTGAAAAGTGCCATTGGTAGTTTGATAGGGATTGCATTGAATCTGTAGATCGCTTTGGGTAATATAGTCATTTTCACAATGTTGATTCTTCCAATCCAAGAGCATGGTATATCTCTCCATCTGTTTGGATCATCTTTAATTTCTTTCATCAGTGTCTTAGAGTTTTCTGCATACAGGTCTTTTGTCCCCTTAGGTAGGTTTGTTCCTAGGTATTTTATTCTTTTTTTGCAATGGTAAATGTGAGTGTTTCCTTAATTTCTCTTTCATAGATTTCATTATTAGTGTACAGGAATGCAAGAGATTTCTGTGCCTTAATTTTGTATCCTGCTACTTTACCAAATTCATTGATTAGCTCTAGTAGTTTTCTGGTAGCATCTTTAGGATTCTCTATGTATAGTATCATGTCATCTGCAAACAGTGACAGCTTTACTTCTTCTTTTCTGATTTGGATTCCTTTTATTTCTTTGTCTTCTCTGATTGCTGTGGCTAAAACTTTCAAAACTATGTTGAATAATAGTGGTGAGAGTGGGCAACCTTGTCTTGTTCCTGATCTTAGTGGAAATGGTTTCAGTTTTTATCCACTGAGAAAGATGTTGGCTGTGGGTTTGTCATATATGGCGTTTATTATGTTGAGGTAAGTTCCATCTATGCCTACATTCTGGTGGGTTTTTATCATAAATGGGTGTTGAATTTGTTGAAAGCTTTTTCTACATCTATTGAGATGGTCATATGGTTTTTATTCTTCAATTTGTTAATATGCTGTATCACATTGATTGATTTGTGTATATTGAAGAATCCTTGCATTCCTGGGATAAACTCCACCTGATCATGATGTATGATCCTTTTAATGTGATTTTGGATTCTGCTTGCTAGTATTTTGTTGAGGATTTTTGCATATATGTTCATCAGTGATACTGGCCTGTAGTTTTCTTTTTTGTGACATCTTTGTCTGGTTTTGGTATCAGGATGATGGTGGCATCATAGAATGAGTTTGGGAGTGTTCCTCCCTCTGCTATATTTTGGAAGAGCTTGAGAAGGATAAGTGTTAGCTCTCCTCTACATGTTTGATAGAATTTGACTGTGAAGCCATCTGGTCCTGGTTGTTTGTTGGAAGATTTTTAATCACAGTTTCAATTTCAGTGCTTGTGATTGGTCTGTTTATATTTTCTATTTCTTCCTGGTTCAGTCTCAGAAGGTTGTGCTTTTCTAAGAATGTGTCCATTTCTTCCAGGTTGTCCATTTTATTGGCATAGAGTTGCTTGTAGTAATCTCTCATGATCCTTTGTATTTCTGCAATGTCAGTTGTTACTTCTCTGTTTTCTTTTCTAATTCTACTGATTTGAGTCTTGTCCGTTTTTTTCTTGATGAGTCTGGCTAATGGTTTATCAATTTTGTTTATCTTCTCAAAGAACCAGCTTTTAGTTTTATTGATCTTTGCTATTGTTTCCTTCATTTCTTTTTCATTTATTTCTGATCTGATCTCTATGATTTCTTTCCTTCTGCTAACTTAGGGGTTTTTTTGTTCTTCTTTCTGTAATGGCTTTAGGTGTAAGGTTAGGTTGTTTATTTGAGATGTTTCTTGTTTCTTGATGTAGGATTGTATTGCTATAAACTTCCCTCTTAGAACTGCTTTTGCTGAATCCCATAGGTTTTGGGTGGTCGTGTTTTCATTGTCATTTGTTTCTAGGTATTTTTTGATTTCCTCTTTGATTTCTTCAGTGATCTCTTGGTTATTAAGTAGTGTATTGTTTAGCCTCCATGTGTTTGTTTTTTTTACAGATTTTTTCCAATAATTGATATGTAGTCTCATTGTGTTGTGGTTGGAAAAGATACTTGATATTATTTCAATTTTCTTAAATTTACCAAGGCTTGATTTGTGACCCAAGATATGATCTATCCTGGAGAATGTTCCATCAGCACTTCAGAAGAAACTGTATTCTGTTGTTTTTGAATGGAATGTCCTATAAATATCAATTAATTCCATCTTGTTTAATGTATCATTTAAAGCTTGTGTTTCCTTATTTATTTTCATTTTGGATAATCTGTCCATTGGTGAAAGTGGGATGTTCAAGTACCCTACTATGATTGTGTTACTGTCGATTTCCCCTTTTATGGCTGTTAGCATTTGCCTTATGTATTGAGGTGCTCCTATGTTGGGTGCATAAATATTTACAATTGTTATATCTTCTTGGATTGATCCCTTGATCATTATGTAGTGTCCTTCTTTGTCTCTTGTAATAGTCTTTATTTTAAAGTCTATTTTGTCTGATATGAGAATTGCTACTCCAGCTTTCTTTTGATTTCCATTTCCATGGAATATGTTTTTCGATCCCCTCACTTTCAGTCTGTATGTGTCCCTAAGTCTGAAGTGGGTCTCTTGTAGACAGCATATATACGGGTCTTGTCTTTGTATCCATTCAACCAGTCTACGTCTTTTGGTTAGAGCATTTAATCCATTACATTTAAGGTAATTATTGATGTGTATGTTCCTATTCCCATTTTCTTAAATGTTTTGGGTTTGTTATTGTAGGTCTTTTCTTTCTGTTGTGTTTCCTGCCTAGAGAAGTTCCTTTAACATTTGTTGTAAAGCTGGTGTGGTGGTGCTGAATTCTCTTAGCTTTTGCTTGTCTGTAAAGGTTTTAATTTCTCCGTCGAATCTGAATGAGTTCCTTGCTGTGTGGAGTAATCTTGTGTAGGTTTTTCCCTTTCATAAATTTAAATATGTCCTGCCACTTCCTTCTGGATTGCAGAGTTTCTGCTGAAAGATCAGCTGTTAACCTTATGGAGATTCCCTTGTATGTTACTTGTTGTTTTTCCCTTGCTGCTTTTAATATTTTTTCTTCATATTTAATTTTTGATAGTTTGATTCATATGTGTCTTGGTATGTTTCTCCTTGGATATATCCTGTATGGGACTCTCTGCGCTTCCTGGACTTGATTAACTATTTCCTTTCCCATATTAGGGAAGTTTTCGACTATAATCTCTTCAAATATTTTCTCAGTCCCTTTCTTTTTCTCTTCTTTTGGGATCCCTATACTTCGAATGTTGGTGCATTTAATGTTGTCCCAGAGGTCTCTGAGACTGTCCTCAATTCTTTTCATTCTTTTTTCTTTATTCTGCTCTGCAGTAGTTATTCCACAATTTTATCTTCCAGGTCACTTATCTGTTCTTCTGCCTCAGTTATTCTGCTATTGATTCCTTCTAGAGAATTTTAAATTTCATTTATTGTGTTGTACATCACTGTTTGTTTGCTCTTTAGTTCTTCTAGTTTCTTATTAAACATTTCTTTTTTTTTTTCTCCATTCTGTTTCTAAGATTTTGGATAATCTTTACTATCAATACTCTGAATTCTTTTGCAGGTAGGCTACCTGTATCCTCTTCATTTGTTTGGTCATGTGGGTTTTTACGTTGCTCCTTCATCTGCTGTGTGTTTCTCTGTTTTCTCATTTTGCTTAACATACTGTGTTTGGGGTCTCCTTTTTTCAGGCTGCAGGTTCGTAGATCCCGTTGTTTTTGGTGTCTCTCCCCAGTGGCTAAAGTTTGTTCAGTGGGTTGAGTAGGCTTCCTGGTGGTGGGGACTAGTGCCTGTGTTCTGGTGGATGAGCCTGGATCTTGTTTTCTCGTGGGCAGGTCTGCATCCGGTGGTGTTTTGGGGTGTCTGTGACCTTATTATGATTTTAGGCAGCCCCTCCGCTAATGGGTGGGGTTATGCTCCTGTCTTGCTAATTGTTTGTCATAGGGTGTCCAGCACTGTAACTTGCTGGTCATTGAGTGGAGCTGGGTCTTAGCATTGAGGTGGAGATCTCTGGATGAGCTTTTGCCATTTGATATTACGTGGAGCCAGGAGGTCTCTGGTGGACACATGTCCTGAACTTGGCTCTCCCACCACAGAGGCACAGGCCTGACACCCAGCCAGAGCACCAAGACCCTGTCAGCCACACGGCTCAGTAGAAAAGGGAGAAAAAAAGACCAAAAGAAAGAAAATAATAAAATAAAATAAAGTTATTAAAATAAAAAATAATTATTAAAAATAAATTTAAAAAATTAAAAAGTAATAAAAAGGGAAAGGAAGAAAGAAAGAAGAGAGCAACCTAACCAAAAAACAAATGCACCAATGATAACAAGTGTTGAAAACTATACTAGAAAAAAAACAAAAATAAAAAAACCCGACAGACAGAACCGTAGGACAAATGGTAAAAGGAAAGCTATACAGACAAAATCACACAAAGAAGCATACACATACACACTGACAAAAAGAGAAAAAGGAACAAAATGTATATGTCTTTGCTCCCAAAGTCCACCTCCTCAATTTGGGATGATTCGTTGTGTAATAAGGTATTCCACAGATGCAGGGTACATCAAGTTGAATGTGGAGATTTAATCCGCTCCTCCTGAGGCTGCTGGGAGAAATTTCCCTTTCTCTTCTTTGTTCACACAGCTCCTGGGATTCAGCTTTGGATTTGGCCCTGCCTCTGTGTGTAGGTCACCTGAGGGCATCTCTTCCCTCCCAAACAGGAAGGGGTTAAAGGAGCAGCTGATTCAGGGGCTCTGGCTCACTCAGGCCGGGGGGAGGGAGGGGTGCATACTGTGGGGCGAGCCTGTGGCAGCACAGGCCAGCGTGACGTTACAGTAGCCTGAGGCGGCCATGTGTTCTCCCAGGGAAACTGTCCCTGGATCACGGGTCGCTGGCAGTGGCGGGCTGCATAGACTCCCAGGAGGGGAGGTGTGGATAGTGACCTGTGCTTGTGCACAGGCTTCTTGGTGGAGGCAGCAGCAGCCTTAGCGTTTCATGCCCATCTCTGGGGTCCACACTGATAGCCGCGCTTGCACCCATCTCTGGAGCTCGTTTAGGTGGTGCTCTGAATCCCCTCTCCTCGTGCACCCCATAACAATGGTCTCTTGCCTTTTAGGCAGGTCCAGACCTTTTCCCGGACTCCCTCCGGCTAGCTGTGCACACTAGCCCCTCCAGGCTGTGTTCACACAGCCAACACCAGTCCTCTCCCTGGAGTCTGAGCTCCGAAACTGGAGCCTCAGCTCCCAGCCCCCGCCTGCCTCGGTGGTTGAGCAGACAAGCCTCTCGGGCTGGTGAGTGCTGGTTGGCACTGCTCCTCTGTGCAGGAATCTCTCTGCTTTGCCCTCTCTCCCCCTGCTGCTGCGCTCTCCTCCGTGGCTCTGAAGCTTTCCCCCCCACCCCCGTCTCCACCAGTGAAGGGGCTGCCTAGTGTATGGAAACCTTTCCTCCTTCACAGCTCCCTCCCAGAGGTGCAGGTCCCATCCCTATTCTTTTGTCTCTGTTTTTTCTTTTTTCTTTTGCCCTACCCAGGTACATGGGGAGTTTCTTGCCATTTGGGAAGTCTGAGGTCTTCTGCCAGCGTTCAGTAGGTGTTTTGTAGGAGTTGTTCCACATATAGATGTATTTCTGATGTATTTGTGGAGAGGAAGATGATCTCCACATCTTACTCTTCCGCCATCATGAAGGTCTCCCCTCACATTTTCTTTATCCATTCGTCTGTCGATGGGCATTTAAGTTGCTTCCATGTCCTGGCTATTATAAATAGTGCTGCAGTGAACATTGGGTTCCATGTGTCTTTTTGAATTATGGTTTTCTCTGGGTATGTGCCCAGTAGTGGGATTGCTGGATCATATGGTAATTCTATTTTTAGTTTTTTAAGGAACCTCCATACTGTTCTCCATAGTGGCTGTATCAATTTACATTCCCACCAACAGTGTAAGGGGATTCCCTTTTCTCCACGCCCTCTCTGGCATCTATTGTTTGTAGATTTTTCGATGAGGGCCATTCTGACTGGTATGAGGTGATACCTCATTGTGGTTTTGATTTGCATTTCTCTAATAATTAGTGATGTTGAGCAGCTTTTCATGTGCCTCTTGGCCATCTGTATGTCTTCTTTGGAGAAATGTCTATTTAGGTCTTATGCCCATTTTTGGATTGGATTGTTTGTTTTTTTAATATTGAGCTGCATGAGCTGTTTATATATCTTGGAGATTACTCCTTTGTCTGTTGATTTGTTTGCAAATATTTTCTCCTATTCTGAGGGTTGTCTTTTAATCTTGTTTATAGTTTCCTTTGCTGTGCAAAAGCTTTTAAGTTTCATTAGGTCCCATTTGTTTATTTTTGTTTTTATTTTCATTACTCTAGACAGTGGATGGAAAAAGACCTTGCTGTGATTTATGTCAGAGAGTGTTCTGCCTATATTTTCACCTAAGAGTTTTACAGTCTCTGGCCTTACATTTAGATCTTTAATCCATTTGGAGTTTGTTTTTGTGTATGGTGTTAGGGAGTGTTCTAATTTCATTCTTTTACATGTAGCTATTCAGTTTTCCCAGCACCACTTATTGAAGAGACTGTCTTTTCTCCATTTTATATTCTTGACCCCTTTGTCATAGATTAGTTGACCATAGGTGTGTGGGTTTATCTCTGGGCTTTCTATCCTGTTCCATTGATCTATGTTTCTGTTTTTGTGCCAGTACCATATTGTCTTGATTACTGTAGCTTTGTACTATAGTGTGAAGTCAGGGAGTCTGATTCCTCCAGCTCTGCTTTTTTCCCCTCAAGATTCCTTTGGCTATTTGGGGCCTTTTGTGTCTCCATACAAATTTTAGATTTTTTTTCCTAGTTCTGTAAAAAATGCCATTGGTAATTTGATAGTGATTACACTGGATCTGTAGATTGCTTTGGGTAGTATAGTCATTTTCACAATATTGATTCTTCCAATCCAAGAACATGGTATATCTCTCCATCTGTTTGTGTCATCTTTGATTTCTTTCATCAGTGTCTTATAGTTTTCTGAGTACAGGTCTTTTACCTCTTTAGGTAGGTTTATTCCTAGATATTTTATTCTTTTTGTTGCAATGGTGAATGGGATTGCTTCCTTAATTTCTCTTTCTGATCTTTCATTGTTAGTGTATAGGAATGCAAGAGATTTCTGTGCATTAATTCTGTACCCTGCAGCTTTACCAAATTCATTGATTAGCTGTAGTAGTTTTCTAGTGGCATCTTTAAGATTCTCTATGTATAGTATCATGTCATCTGCAAACAGTGACAGTTTTACTTCTTCTTTTCCAATTTGTATTCCTTTTATTTCTTTTTCTTCTCTGATTGCCATCGCTAGGACTTCCAAAACTATGTTGAATAATAGTGGTGAGAGTGGACATCCTTGTCTCATTCCTGATCTTAGAGGAAATGCTTTCAGTTTTTCACCACTGAGAATGATGTTTGCTGTGAGTTTGTCATATATGGCCTTTATTATGTTGAGGTAGGTTCCCTGCATGCCCACTTTCTGGAGAGTTTTTATCATAAATGGATATTGAATTTTGTCAATAGCTTTTTCTGCATCTATTGAGATGATCATATGGTTTTTATTCTTCAATTTGTTACTGTGGTGTATCACATTCATTGATTTGTGTATATTGAAGCATCCTTGCATCCCTGGGATGAATCCCACTTGATCATGGTGTATGATCCTTTTAAAGTGCTGTTGGATTCTGTTTGCTAGTACTTTGTTAAGGATTTTTGCATGTATATTCATCAGTGATATTGGCCTATAATTTTGTTTTTTTGTAGTATCTTTGTCTGGTTTTGGTATCAGGGTGATGATGGCCTCATAGAATGAGTTTGGGAGTGTTCATTCCTCTGCAGTTTTTTGGAAGAATTTGAGAAGGATGGGTGTTAGCTCTTCTCTAAATGTTTGGTAGAATTCACCTGTGAAGCCATCTAGTCCTGGACTTTTGTTTGTTGGAAGATTTTTAATCACAATTTAAATTTCATTACTTGTGATTGGTCTGTTCATATTTCCTATTTCTTCCTGGTTCAGTCTTGGAAGGTTATACCTTTCTAAGAATTTGTCCATTTCTTCCAGGTTGTCCATTTTATTGGCATAGAGTTGCCTGTGGTAGTCTCTTATGATGCTTTGTATTTCTGCAGTGTACATTGTAACTTCTCCATTTTCATTTCTCATTTTATTGATTTGAGTCCTCTCCCTCTTTTTCTTGATGAGTCTGGCTAAAGTGTTATCAATTTTGTTTATCTTCTCAAAGAACCAGCTTTTAGTTTTATTGATCTTTGCTATTGTTTCCTTTGTTCTATTTCATTTATTTCTGCTTTGATCTTTATGATTTCTTTCCTTCTACTGACTTTGGGGTTTGTTTGTTCCTCTTTCTCTAGTTCCTTAACAGTAAGGTTAGAATTATATCTGAGCTTTTTCTTGTTTCTTGAGGTAGGATTGTATTGCTATAAACTTCCCTCTGAGAACTTCTTTTGCTGCATCCCATAGGTTTTGTATTGTCGTGTTTTCGTTGTCATTTGTCTCTAGGTATTTTTTGATTTCCTCTTTGATTTCTTCAGTGATCTCTTGGTTATTTATTAACGTATTGTTTAGCCTCCATGTATTTGTGTTTTTTACGTTTTTTTCCTGTAACTGATTTCTAATCTCATAGCATTGTCGTCAGAAAAGATGCTTGATATGATTTCAGTTTTCTTAAATTTACTGAGGCTTGATTTGTGACCCAAGATGTGATCTATCCTGGAGAATGTTCCATGTGCACTTGAGAAGAAAGTGCTTCTCAATCTGCTGCTTTCAGGTGGAATGTCCTATAAATATCAATTAAATCTATTGGTCTATTGTGTCATTTAAATGTTGTGTTTCCTTATTAATTTTTTGTCTGGATGATCTTTCCATTTGTGTAAGTCAGTTGTTAAAGTCCCCCACTATTACTGTGTTACTGTTGATTTCCTCTTGTATAGCTGTTAGTTTTTGCCTTATATATTGAGGTGCTCCTATGGTGGGTGCATATATATTTATAATTGTTATATCTTCTTCTTGGATTGATCCTTGATCATAATGCTGTATCCTTCCTTGTCTCTTGTAACATTCTTTATTTTAAAGTCTATTTTATCTGATATGAGTATTACTACTCCAGCTTTCTTTAGATTTCCATTTGCATGGAATATCTTTTTCCATCCCCTCACTTTCAGTCTGTATGTGTCCCTAGGTCTGAAGTGGGTCTCTTGTAGACAGCATATATATGGGTCTTGTTTTTGTATCCATTCAGCAAGCCTGTGTCTTTTGGTTCGAGCATTTAATCCATTCACATTTAAGGTAATTATCAATATGTAGGTTCTTATTACCAGTTTCTTAATTGTTTTGGGTTTGTTTTTGTAGGTCCTTTTCTTCTCTTGTGTTTCCCACTTAGAGAAGTCCCTTTAGCATTTGTTGTAGAGCTGGTGTGGTGGTTTTGAATTCTCTTAGCTTTTGTTTGTTTGTAAAGCTTTTGATTTTTCCATCGAATCTGACTGAGATCCTTGTCAGGTAGAGTGATCTTTTTTGTAGGTTCTCCCTTTTCACCACTTTAAATATATCATGCCACTCCCTTGTGGCTTGTAGAGTTTCTGCTGAGAAATCAGCTGTTAACCTTATGGGGATTCCCTTGTATATTATTTGTCATTTTTTTCCTTGTTGCTTTTAATAATTTTTCTTTGTCTTTAATTTTTGTTTGATTACTATGTGTCTTGACGTGTTTCTCCTTGGCTTTATCCTGCCTGGGACTGTCTGTGCTTCCTCGACTTGGGTGGCTATTTCCTTTCCCATGTTAGGGAGTTTTCGACTATAATCTCTTCAAATATTTTCTCTGGTCCTTTCTGTCTGTCTTCTCCTTCTGGGACTCCTATAATGAGAATGTTGGTGCGTTTAATGTTGTCCCAGAGGTCTTTTAGGCTGTCTTCATTTCTTTTCATTCTTCTTGTCTTTATTCTGTTCCATGGCACTGATTTCCAACACCCTGTCTTCTAGGTCACTTATCTGTTCTTCTGCCTCAGTTATTCTGCTATTGATTCCTTCTTGTGTAGTCTTCATTTCAGTCCTTGTATTGTTCATCTCTGTTTGTTTGTTCTTTAATTCTTGTAGGTCTTTGTTAAACATTTCTTGCATCTTCTCGATCTTTGCCTCCATTTTTTTTCCAAGGTCTTGGATCATCTTTAGTATCATTATTCTGAATTCTTTTTCTGGAAGGTTGCCTATCTCCACTTCATTTAGTTGTTTTTCTGGGGTTTTATGTTGTTCCTGCATCTGGTACATAGTCCTCTGCCTTTTCATTTTTTCTGTCTTTCTGTGAATGTGGTTTTTCTTCCACAGGCTGTAGGATTGTAGTTCTTCTTTCTTCTGCCGTCAGCCCTCTGGGATGCATGTATCTTTTTGAATTATGGTCTTCTCCAGGTGTATGCCCAGGAATGGGATTGCTGGGTCATATGTTAGTTCTATTTTTAGTTTTTTATGGAACCTCCATACTCTTCTCCATAGTGGCTGCACCAACTTACATTCCCACCAACAGTGTAAGGTTGTTCCCTTTTCTCCACACCCTCTCCAGCATTTATTGTTTGTAGATTTTTTTGATTATGGCCTTTCTGACCAGTGTGAGGTGATACCTCTTTGTAGTTTCGATTTTCATTTCTCTAATAATTAGTGATGTTGAGATCTTTTCACGTGTTTGTTGGCCATTTGTATTTCTTCTTTGGAGTAATGTCTATTTAGGTCTTCTGCCCATTTTTTATTGGGTTGTTTTTGTTTTGATATTGAGCTGCATGAGCTGTTTGTATATTTTGGAGATTAATCCGTTGTCAGCTTCTTCATTTGCAAATATTTTCTCTCATTCTGAGGGTTGTCTTTTCATCTTGTTTTTGGTTTCCTTTGCTGTGCAAAAGCTTTTAAGTTTAATTAGGTCTCATTTGTTTATTTTTGTTTTTATTTTCATTACTCTAGGAGGTGGGTCAAAAAGATCTTGCTGCAATTTATGTCAAAGAGTGTTCTGCCTGTGTTTTCCTCTAAGAGTTTTATAGTGTCCAGTCTTACATTTAGGGCTTTAATCCATTTTGAGTTTATTTTTGTGTATGGTGTTAGGGAGTGCTCTAATTTCATTATTTTGCCTGTAGCTGTCCAGTTTTCACACAGGCATGTTTTTAACATGGTATGCTTAAGAAGAAAAGCCATGTTACTCAACTCTCTCAAAGCTCTTGAAAATTGTCCAGATTCCAGTCTTTTGGGAAACAACCACCACAACTATAAAAGCCCAACAACTTTTCAGTGTCCCCTATAGCTTCAGGTAGGTGGTATTTTCCATTCTCCATAGATGGAGTAACTGAGGGGCACCGAGAGATTCAGCAGTTGTCTGAAATCTCCCAACAAGCTGAAAATGGAGCCCCAGATGACAGCCAAGTTTCCTGCCCTGAAAGTGAAGAGAGTGACCTAAAAATTAGGATTAGATTTGAAAGAGCATATATGCTTTCCAGGGGCTTATCTGAACTGTGTCTCCTCTCTGAGCATCTTTGAGTTTACCCATCATAAGTAATATCATGACCTCTTCCTCAAGTTATTCAAAAATGCATTTGTTCTCCATAATAGAGAGAGAATCTCCAGCCAAATTATATTCTAATGTATCATAGCCTTGAACCCAGGGACCATTATTGCATTGCTGACTAGGTGGCTTCTGAATACATTATTATTCTGCCAAGGTTTGTGTCAGCTTTGTAAAGAGGCAGATTACCCAGCTTGTCTCCAATATTGTTATGTTTATGGACTTTTTGGGGGGATGGGAAAAAATAAAAAGGGGAACAAGAATGAGTACTTGGGTATAATCTGCTCTTGTGACTGGATAAGTGTTAGCAGTCCTATGAGCCTTCATTCCTGCATGAATAGATATAGTTGTGCTGAAAATGGGTGTGTCTCTGACACAGGGGTCCCTAACCCCCAGACCATGGACCAGTACCGGTCCACAACCTGTTAGGAACCAGACCGCACAGCAGGAGGTGAGTGGCGGGCGAGCAAGCGAAGCTTCATCTGCCACTCCCTATCACTTGCATTACCACCTGAACTATCCCACTTCCCTCCCCCTGTCTGTGGAAAAATTGTCTTCCACAAAACCGGTCCCTGCTGCCAAAATGTTGGGGACCACCGCTCTGACAGAACTGTATGTTTCCAGTTGGGGGAGGTGTTGTAAGTTGTAGAAGGGCCAAAGAAACTCAAGGGGGTAAGTATTTTAAATACTGGAGGTAAAAGACCTATACTCTGAAAACTATAAGACATTCATGAAGGAAATTTAAGATACAAAGAAATGGAAAGACAGCCTGTGCTCTTGGATCGGAAGAATTAATATTGTTAAAATGACCATACTATACCCAAAGCAATCTACATATTTAATGCAAGCCCTATCAAAATACCCATGACATTTTTCACAGAACTAGAACAAATAGTCCTGAAATTTATATGGAACAACAAAAGACCCCAAATTACCAAAGCAGTCCTGAGAAAAAAAAGAACAAAACGGGTGGTATCACCCTCCCTGACTTCAGACTATAATACAAAGCTACAGTAATTAAAGGAGCATGGTGTTGGCACAAAAACAGACACATAGATCAATGGAACTGAACAGAGATCCCAGAAATAAACCCGCCCACCTGTGGTCAATTAATCTATGACAAAGGAGACAAGAATATACAGTGGAGAAAAAATAGCCTCTTCAATAAGTGGTGCTGGGAAAACTGGACAGCTACACTTAAAAGAATGAGATGAGAACACTTTCTCACACCATATACAAAAATAAACTCAAAATGGATTAAAGACCTAAATGTAAGACACCAAACCATAAAATTCCTAGAAGAAAATATAGGCAGAGCACTCTTTGACATAAATCATAGCAATATTTTTTTGGATCTATCTCCTAAGTCAAAGGAAATAAAAACAAAAATAAACAAATGGGACCTAATTAAACTTAGAAGCTTTTGCACAGCAAAGGAAACCATCAACAAAATGAAAAGACAACCTATGGAATGGGAGAAAATATTTGCAAATTATATGACTGATAAGTGGTTAATATCCAAAATATATAAATAGCTCATACAACTCAACATAAAAAAAAAACAAAACCCAAACAACCTGATTAAAAATTGGGCAGAAGACCTAAATAGACATTTTTCCAAAGAAGACATATGGATGGCCAACAGACACATGAAAAGATGATCAACATGGCTAATTATCAGAGAAATGCAAATCAAAATCACAGTGATATATCACCTCACGCCTGTCAGAATGACTGTTGTCAAAAAGACCACAAATGACAAATGTTGGCAACACTGTGGAAAAGGGGAACCCTGTACACTGTTTGGTGGGAATGTAAATCAGGGTAGGCACTGTGGAAAACAGTATGGAGTTTCCTCAAAAGACTAAAAATAGAACTACCATGTGACCCAGCAATTCTACTCCTAGGTATATCTCTGGAAAAAATGAAAATACTAATTCGAAAAGGAACATGCACCCCAATGTTCACAGCAGTGTTATTTATAATTGCCAATATATAGAAGCAACCTAAGTGTCCATCAATAGATGAATGGATAAGGAACATGTGGTATAGATATATAATGGAATATTAGCCACAAAAAAGAATGGAATTCTGCCATTTGCAGCAGTGTGGATGGACCTAGAGAATATAATGCTTAGTGAAATAAGTCAAACAGAGAAAGACAAATACCATATGATATCACTTATATGTGGAATCTAAAAAACCCCACACGAATGTAGATGGACATATGTAACAAAACAGAAACAGACTCACAGATATAGAAAACAAACTAGTGGTTACCAGTGGGGAGATGGAAGGGGGAGGGGCAAAGTCGGGTTATGGGATTAAGAGATACAAATTACTATGTATAAAACTGATAAGCAGCAAGGATATATTGTTTAGCACAGGAAATTATAGCCATTATTTTGTAATAATTTATAATGGAGCATAATCTGTTAAAATACTGAACACTATGCTGTACATCTGAAACTAATATAATATTGTGAGTCAACTATAAATCAACTTAAATAAATAAATAAATAATAAATAAACACATAAATAAATAAATAATTCTGAATTTCCAAGTTTCCCATGGCCTGAAGGAGTTGTCAGTTATCTACCCAGTGACTTGGACATGGAGAGGAGTCCACAATGCTTGATACTCCAGACCCTTTTTTATATGGAGAAAAAAAAACACTAAAAATTATTCTTCCATTTTAATTTGAAAGTCTGGATTCAAGATTCCTAGAAGAGGCAATCAAAGGAAAGCATAAAATGACTTACTGGTGAGAAATATCTTCTTCCACTAGAACTGGCTGGAGCCAGTCAGTAAGTGAAGCCAACAAATGAAGTAGTGAATGCTGCATTGCAGTTACCCATGCTATGCTAAATCACCTATCACCATAGCATCTGGATCCTTCGCCAGTGAATCTGCATTAGCCAGACCCCAGACACTGCATTACTAATGTAATGCATTAAATGGTCCCCTAGTGGCTGCACAGAGGGAGTGTTCCTTCCCAAATACCCTCTTAGTGCCAAGGAGGACTAAGAAAGGGGTGGGGATGGCAGATGGAATCCAATTTACTATTGGACAGAAACCTCACATAATCCCTTGACAGCTTGGCAATGTCATCATTTGGGATCCATAAGTCCTCAGGCATAGGTCCTAGAGCAGTTTTCATCCATGGGGAGGAAACTTGGCAGGCCTAGGGAAAATGTTTTTCTTTGTCTGGAGGCCGGAGTGGCTGAACTGGGTATTTCAATGCCTGAGTTTGCTAGATTATTCCTCAGTCCTGCCTAGTAGTATATTTTGACTGTGTAGACTCTGCCTGTATGAAACTAGGAGGAAAAGCTGCTTCCCCACCAATGCTGTTCTTGCCAACTTCTCTCTTCACATGTGAATTTGCCCCCTTGGGGCCTTGTGTGTTCATGGCAAGGTGAATGTCACTTTGATAGGGAGAATGTGATGTCCTTGTCCAATAACTTTGGAAACATCCCTGTGCCACCTTCCCTGTGGAAAGCAATAGTTTATTACCGACCAATTAGGAAGGATGAGCATTGTATCTTCACGAAGGATAATAGATGGTTAGAAGAAGTAACTGGAAGGAGAACAAGAAAAGGCATAAACCCTTTCTTTTCTTTTTGTTTCTTCTTTGCCAAGTTGAAGGTTCATGTTGCAAAGGCAGGGCAGTGGGAAGATCACCCGGCTGGGTGATCGGAGACATTCATTTGAATCTCTTCCTGACATGAGCTTGCCGGGTGACTCTGAACTAGCTCCCTAACCATTCTGGGTTTCCTCCTAGGGAACATTGGAGGGTTGACCTCATGTGTCTAGAAAGCTCCTCCAAGGTCAGTTATTTGATCGTCTGAGCCTTTTCTGTCTCATGGCTCTCACACCTGGAAGGACATGTTCATTTGATCACTTCAGTTATTCATTTGTTCAAACGACAACAGGTGTTAAGTCCTTTCCCTTCAGTTGCAGCTTCTTGAAAGTGGTCCACAGTCATTGCCTTAATCTTCTTTTTTTAAAAAAAAATTTTATTGGAGTATAGTTGCTTTACCATGTTGTGTTAGTTTCTACTGTACAGCAAAGTGAATCAGTTATATGTATACATATATCCCCTCTTTTTTGGATTTCCTTCCCATTTAGGTCACCACAGAGCACAGAGTAGAGTTCCCTGTGCTATACAGTAGGTTCTCATTTGTTATCTATTTTACATATAGTATCAATAGTGTATATATGTCAATCCCCATCTCCCAATTCATCCCACCCCACCTTCCCCCTTGGTATCCATATGTTTGTTCTCTATGTCTCTGTCTCTATTTCTTCTTTGTAAATAAGATCGTCTATACCATTTTTTTCAGATTCCACATATATGTGTTAATAATATATGATATTTGTTTTTCTCTTTCTGACTTTCTTCACTCTGTATGACAGTCTCTAGGATCCATATATACAATGGAATTTTACTCAGCCATAAAAAGGAATGAAATTGGGTCATTTGTAGAGATGTGGATGGACCTAGAGACTGCCTTAATCTTCTTAAGGCTTTTGGAGGCATTAGCTTTTCCAAGTGGCTACCCTGCCTCCGCGAAGCTCCTGGATCTGCTCTCCACTAGCCAATGTCTTTTTCTCATCGTTTCTCAACTTCCTCTGACCCTGGCGCATTTGACATGGTTGACCACATCTTCCTTCAAGAAACTGCTTCCTTGCTTGGGCTCCTCTGTGACGCCCATGATATCACTCCTTTCCTTCTTCTCTCATTGCTTTGCCTCAGACTCCTTCAGTACTTCTCCTCTGTAATCCTGTTCTTGGAGCTTTCCTCTTGTTTCTTGTCATGATTTCCTCAGCAGTCTCATCCCCTTCACTGTCTTCAGTTCCTACCTTAATGCAGCTGACTCACATCTATGACTCTGGTCCAGAATCTTCTCCTGGGCTCTAGAATCATCCAGTCAGCCATGGCCTAGATATTCCATTTGGATATTTCACCAAACACCCCCAGTCAGCAGGTCTGAACCATGTTTATTTTCTTGCTTCTGAAACCAGCTGCTGTAGATGACATCTGATTCCTCTAAAAAGTGCCAGCTTCTTTTAATGCCCAGATCAGAATGCTCGGTCTTTAATTGTTTTGGCTCCATTACTCTAGCACATCTAAAAAGTTACTAAATCCTGCAGGTTCCACCAGCCAATTAACACTCATATGTCCCCTTCTCTCCATTTATAATTCCCCCTCAGTTCCTTTTCATTTAGTCAGCCAGAAAATATTAACTGATTCCTAGGTGAAAGGGACTGCATTACATGCTGTGAGAGAGAGAAAATGTAGAAGATATGATATTTCCCCTTTAAGAGTAACAATCTAGGAGAGGTTTCATAAATTAACTCTAAAGAAAGGTAGATATGACCTAGCACTGGGCATATTTGATGAATATTGGCTGAATCAACAAGTAAATAATTTTTGGTAGAACTTCTTGAAAAAGAAAGAGAGGTAGAAAGGGCTAGGTGGCAGAAGAGAAAAAAAAATACAGTAGACGGGAGTTTGTAATAGCTACAAAATACACTTTTGTTAAATTTAATTTGTCCCAAATTCCATCTATTTTTATATTCCCGAATATAGTCTAAATATAAAAATTTTTGGTCTGAATTACATTTGTAGTTCTCATTTCTTCCATCATTTTGCATGCTTCAGGCAAGTCAGGTATTTATCTGATGTCCTGCTTTCAGCATTTGTAGTCTCTGACAGCTCTCCACGTAGTTGAAGTCTTATTTTCAGGAGTTTTGCATGTCTGTTATAGGAGTATCATACCTTTCCCTGGCCAGGGGAACTGCTGGATACTCTCAGATCAACATCAGTTTATTTCATTCCCATTTATTCTCAGCTAAGTACTCTATATGATCAACAAAATGTTTACACACCTGTTATGTGCTCTGGTGGTATAGGTTGGGTATAGACTGTTGAATGGGACCTGCTCCCACCCTCAAAATTCTCATATTCTAGTAAAAGAGTTAGACAAGTAAATGAATAATTTTAATTCAGTATGGTACCATGCTACAATAACTCTGATAGTGAACATTTATTGAGAACTAAATATGTCTAATGTACTGTTCTAGATTTCTTACATATAGTAACTCACTTAATCCTCACTGTACTATAGGAGGTCATTATTGTGATTTTCCCATTTTACAGAAGAGGAAGCTGACGTATAATTGTGGAAGGGTCAAGAGTTAAAAGCAGGCAGTCTAACTCCTGAGCCCACACTCAACCACTACTGTAGACAGCCTTCTTGTGTTCTGGTAGCACATAACAAAGCAGGATTGGTAATTTCAATAAAGAAGACTAGTTTCATGGTGTTTTAACTGTCTTGAGAAAAATGCGTAGGGTTTTAACAGAGAAAGAAAGAAAGGTTGGCACTACTTGCCAATGAGAGTCTTGAAGGGGCTACTGTTTAGAAGATTCAGTAAGTAGCTCAGATATTTTTGTGGAAGATGAGTCTGGCAAGGGCTAAGGATGGAACACTCACATTTAAAGAATGGAGGAAGAGGAGAAATAATGGAGAACCGGTTATCACAGGTTATCAAATAAATAACCTTCAGTAGATTGTAGCTTTGACATTGAGATGGAAAGGGCACCCAGTGGATTCTTGGGTCTCTTGGGGTACCTTCTTGCTCTGTTGCCACTGAATTGTATTGGGCAAGTTACTGGTTATATCTGGAATTTCTCCTTTTCTGTCAATAATGAAATGATTAAATAAGTCTCTTCAAATTAACATTTTAAGATGCTTGGATCTCCTTTTAACTCACAGAAATAATCAGCGTTAGACAGCTGATGGCCACTCTTTAATCTTTTGTCCTCCATGACATGGGGAAGTGATTTCTTACTCCACTTCAGCCTGATGATCCAAACAACTCACATCCTGTCAACCAAGAAAACTTTTTAAGTCTTGTGCTCTAAATTTTCTTCATTTCAACAGAGGCCAATTTTTTATCACACCCTATCAAGGGTACATACTATCAACATGAATTATGACTGTTGTTGTTAACTTTGGTTAGCTGACTGATGTAGTGTATGTCAGTTTTCTCCACTGGAAAGTTATTCCTTTTACCCCCTTTCCATACTGTACATTTTGGAAAGAAGTCACTATGTGTAGCCTACATAAGGAGTGAGAGTATGCCCTGCTTCCTTGAGGGTGGATTATCTATGTAATTTATTTGGAATTCTGCAGTGGAGATTTGTCTCTCTCCCATTTATTAATTTATTTAGCCATTATTTATGTCACCATGGACTCATGGATGTTTGCTTACTACTTCGTGCTATAATTCAATACTACTTTATTTGTTGTGTTCAATTTGCTCCAGTTTTGGCCATTGGGAGCTCTTTTGGTTGCTCCTAGTCTCCTTTTTTTTTTGCCAGAAAAAATTGTAACAATTTAAATTTTGACTGGCCATGTCTTAATATACTCCTAACAATATTAACATTTTAAAAACATATCTTCACCACTTTAATAAGAAAAAGTTACCTGTATTTCTTATCTATTGCTGTGAAACAAAACCCCCCAAAACTTAGTTGGCTTAAAACAACATGGCTTATTCTTTCTCATAATCCTGTAGGCTGGTTGGATTTAGCTGGGTAGTTCACCTGCTCATGTGGTATCACCTGGGGTCACTCACAGAGGTACTGTGCTCCTTCGACATATTCCCATGTGTGTGTGTGTGAGAGCACTTTCTTACTTTCTGGCTCTACAAGATGTTCCAAGATCTTGTATGCTTCCTGTCCCAGTCCTAGAATCAGCCACCTCTCTTTAAGAAGCACTACTCTCTTTCATTGGAGAATGGTATTATCAATAGAAACCAAGATCTGGGCATTAGGTATGCTTGTTGCTACAGGAGTATCATTTCTTCTGGACCCTTTCAACTGACATAGAAATTAATCTGATTTAAAGCACTGTAGTGGGTTGCATAGTGTCCCCTCAAAATTCATGTCCACCCACCAGAAACCTCAGAATATGATTTTACTTGGAAATAGGGTCTTTGCAGATGTAATTAAGATAAGGATGGGGATGATTGATTGAATTAGATGCAATGAGAGTGTCCTTATAAGAGACAGAAAGGGACCCACAGGAGCACAGGGAAGAAGACCATATAAGGAGATAAGGGATATTGCTACCATAAGCCAAGGATTCCCAGAAGCAAGGAAGGATTCTCCACTAAAGACTTTGGAGTGAATGCAGCCCTACAAATACCTTGATTTTGGACTTCTGGACTCCAGAACTGTGAGAGAATAAATTTCTGTTGTTTTAATTCACTGAGTTTGTGGTACTTTATTATGATAGCCCTAGGAAACTAACACAGGCAGGGTGAAGATAATATCTCTGTCCTTCTCCAAGCCTGCATGCAGCAGAGAACTCTGTGTTGGGCAGCAGAAGAGAAGGAGGCAGAGGCGATGTGTTGGAAGTAAGGATGCAGTGTGCTTATAGACTAAGAAAGGCTGGTTGGTACCGTCCTTCTTCCCTGAGAGTGCGGGGTCTAGGCTTCCCAAGGCCAGGAAAAGTGAGTGGTGAGAAATCGCGTTGTGATGGTCTCTCTATGTACCTTCATACAGACACTCTACTAGATTCTGATTCTGGGTGGTGAGGGAGGTGGGAGAGTAACATTCACTGAGTGTCTACCACATGTTAGGCACTGTACCCACATGATCTCATTTCATCCTAACAAGAACCCTGTTAGCGCCTGTAAAGCAGGCACTATTATTACCCTATTTTACAGACGAGAAAATGGAGAGTCAGAGAGGTTAAGCAACTTGCCCAGAATTATACGTATATTTTGAAGCTGGAATCAAAACTCAAGTAGAGTCACCTTTAATTCCTATGATGCTCTTCCACTACACTACCCTGAGTTTCAACACTCTTTTTTTTTGGTTTTAGCTTGACAATCACTTGATTAGAATTACTTTTCAAGTTTTTCCATTAGGGATGCTACTCTCCTTTTATCAGTGGATAGAATTTAAAATATTTTATTTTACAAATAATACATATTCATTACTGAGAAAAATAAGTAAGTCACAAAGGTTCTAAGCAAACACTTTTAAACATACCACCCAGAGAGGATAAAACTTCATAAATACGAAATGTGATTTTATGTGATTAAACTATACATTTTGATTTGTATTCTGCTCTTTAAAATTTCTTTTCACTCAAAAAGCTCACGAATGTTTGATGTGCCTTTTCCCTTCCCTTTCTTTTTCATTACCTTTTGCCACCACTTTGGCTTGGATCTTTATTGACTTTTAAAGGACAGCCTCAAAATGCCTTCACTGGTCTTCCCATTGCTTTTCCCTGCTTGATTCATTCCATGTGACTTCTCTGATCAGACAAACAAACAAAGCAACACACACACACACACACACACACACACACACACACAATCCCAAATCTGAGAAACACTATTCATGATCTGGCCCCATATGCTTTTTCAGCCCCATTTCTCATTTCCTTGTGTGCATGTGCCTTGGCCATATTGGATTATTTTCTGTGTATTGGATGTACCGTGTCCCCCCCCCCTTTGTTTATGTTGTTTATTTTGTGAAGGGTATGTCCTTTCCTCCATCTCCACCCATAAAAACTCTTTAAGGCTCAGCTCAAAAGCTACCTTGTCAATCATCTCTCTCCTTGCTTTACTCTTACGTTCTTTATCCAGAGGCAATATTATATGTCCTAGATTAAAAGTTCCTTAAGGGCTGTACTCTGCCTTCATCATCTTTGTATCTCCTGAGCATTACTTTCGAGTCTTGTTCAAAGTTTGCTTGAATACATGAGGTAGATAGATAGATGATATAGATAGATGATACAGATGGATAGATAGATAGATAAAGGGAGCATTGATGATGCATACAAAATTTACTTAATGCTGAAACTTCACAAAAAACAATAATACCATAACCCTGGGCCTCATTGCATTTTTTTTTTTTTTTTTTTAAAGAGTCTCTCTTTTTTTTTTTTTTTTTAATTTTATTTATTTATTTATTTTTGGCTGTGTTGGGTCTTCGTTTCTGTGCGAGGGCTTTCTCTAGTTGTGGCAAGTGGGGGTCACTCTTCATCGCGGTGCGCGGGCCTCTCACTATCGCGGCCTCTCTTGTTGCGGAGCACAGGCTCCAGACGCGCAGGCTCAGCAATTGTGGCTCACGGGCCCAGTTGCTCCGCGGCATGTGGGATCTTCCCAGACCGGGGCTCGAACCCGTGTCCCCTGCATTGGCAGGCAGATTCTCAACCACTGCGCCACCAGGGAAGCCCCCCTCATTGCATTTTTAAGTGTAAGGTAATTAAGCAAGCCAAAGAGAATGCTAATACCACTCTGTTAAATTTTCTTGCAATTATTTCTGTCTTTAGATTTAAAAGAATCTGACTTGATTCTTAAGCTGGCATTAAGATGACTTGGATATTATGACATAATAATACCCAGAGAAAGCAGGAAAACAGACATATTCATGTTGATTTAAATGGAATTTAGATTTATAATGACTAAAAATGTTGCAATAGAAGATACTAAAGGCATATTATGTCACTTTAATTTGGCTTCTGAGAAAGATTGGGAGGTGACTGAGGAATTAAGAAACAGAATATAACCACAATAGATGCATGTCATTTCAGGGAAAGCTTGTACCCAGCATGGAGCTGCACTGGATCTCAATTCAGAGAAGCTTAGGGCTCCTGTAGTGTTCCTTTTTCAAAGCCCTGTGCAAACATGAATGAAGTTAATCTAATTAACTTATTAGCTTTTTAAGCTAGTGGTACCAATTAGTCACCGCATCAGACTCTGGCTCAGTCTCATCACACGGCGCTTAGCTATAAAGGGGCTTTCATCAGAACCCCCAGGAGTGCTCGCATGGCATTTGCGTGTGTTTTCCAGAGAACGGCAAAAAGAACCAGGTGCGAGGCAATTACGGGAACCCTCTCTGGGAAAACCTTAATCACAGGGACCATTCTCTTCACCTCTTCCTAAAAAGGGAATCACGTGTTAGGTTTCATTCGTGGAAGTATGAACCCTTTCCTCAACTTGAGTCTGAAGAGTGGTTATAAATCTTAGACTTGAATTCTTGGATGCCTACAGCGGAGAAAGCCCCACCAGCAACAGGGAATCATGGAAGGTCTGGCAGTTTGGGTGGTATTTTTCTAAAGAGGGAGAAAAGGGGATTCAAGCAGAGTGCAATGAGAATAGTGATCCCAAAATACAGCCCTGAAGGAAGACTTCCAGAGAGACAATGGGGAGGGAATAAATAAAAAGAAAGTTATAAATTCATCTATTTGCTCTTCCCTGACCCTTGCTTTTACTCCTCTTCACTGCAACTACCCTGGGAAAGGCACAATACTTTCCCCTGTCACAATATTGAGAAAAATTGAAACGGGGAAGAAAGACCACCAGATGCTTTATTGTCTTAGACGTTTCCACATAATTAGCTGGGGATAAAGGGCCTCTGCATGGTTTCATTGCATTGAATGAACTTGGATATTGCTACACAGTAGTGTGTTTTATGATTCATGCTCTGTTATCCTGTGGCTTTTTGAAAACTGCCAGCTACTTTATCACTGCCGGCCAAGCCTGGGCCCACCACTTAAAATGCAGCAATGCAAAGTTAACTGTGCATGACAGATGTCCATGAAATTGTTTAACACACACATACACGCTCACACAGAGCACAAAGCTGGCTCTGGCCCTCTTACGAGTCCTGCTGTCTCAATGTCCTTATTAAACATAAATAAAAGTATAGGGCCAGGGAAGAAAGGAAAATTCATGAAACGACAGAGTAGAGAGCACATTTTGGACTCTGGTAACATCAGCTGCATTTTGAATTTCAAAAGGCCCTTGAAAAAGTTAAAAATAATGAAGTCATTAGAAGAGTAAAGGACTGCGGTACTTGGGGTTAGGTTAGGATACTGGGTATTTGAGGTCATCTTCTTTTCTCTCTGAACTGGTATCACCCAAGTACTATTCTTGTCTCCTCTCTTTAGTCTCCAATCCTGTGTGCCCTGGGGAGCAGTTTCTTAGTTCGGCCCCTCATCTCTTTTACATCTCGATGTCCTCTGTCCTAACTCTCCCATCCTTTAAGTCCCATGTATCTTGTATTTCAACTTCCCTGCACATCCCCCTATTCAATATACCAGGTCCTTTCACTTTTCTTGGGCAGTTACTTGTTCTCCACTCTACTTCTGTAGAACAATTTTTATATCATGATATATATTGAATTGTGACATTTGATGTAAGCGCCTCTCTCTCTTACCAGATTTGAAGCTCTCTGAGTGCAGGCGCTGTGACTTACTCATGTATGTATATCAGAGCTCATTGTAGCAGCTGACATACAATAGATACTGAACCAACATCTAGTGCACAGCGAGGGTGAGTGGGAGCCGAGTACAGACATTACCAGAGGAGGTGGGTGAAATGCAGACTTTCAGGAGTTTCCTTCAGTGAGGCTTCCTTCACCTTGACTTGTATATGTTACATTTTGGCAGTCACATGTTTCTCAGAAAACCCTGATGAATTAAGTTTCTAAGTAGAAATCACTCAGAGAGAGTAGGGGGTTCAAAGGTACAGGAAAATAGGACTGAGGTGGGTCGGGGTAGAGAAAGTCCCAACTCCAAACAATCCTGTTCCAGGGCAGACTGTGAAAGGGCACCCCATTTTGGAGAGTGACGTGCAGTGCCCATACGTTTTACCCTTTCCTTCTGAATCTTTCTTTCTGAATCACACTTAGCCCACCTTGGGGTTTGTCTTAGTCAGCTCGAGCTGTCCAAACAAAATACCACAGCAGAAGTTTATTTCTCACCGTTCTGGAGGTTGTTAGTTCAAGATCAAGGCATCAACAAGGTAGGTTTTGTTATGAGACCTCTTGGCTTATAGGTGGCCGCCATCTTACTGTGTGCTCACATTATCTCTTTTTTGTGTGTGTGGAGAGACAGAGCTCATTCTCTGGTGTCTCTTCTTATAAGAACACTAATCCTATTGGATGAGGGCTCCACCCTTATGACCTCATTTAACCTTAATTCCTTCCTTAGAGGCCCCGTTTCCAAATACAGCCACACTGAGGATTAGGACTTCAAAATATAAATGTGGCAGGGGGACACAAACATTCAGTCCGTAACAGGGTATCTGTAGTAAAGTTGTTGTTAAAGTTTTTGGCTAATTAAATAAAGCTCCACATAGAATATCATGTATCAGCCAGGGATCAGCAGGGCATGAAGACTTCCTTCAGTATTTCTAAAGTTATACCTGATAGGCTACATGTAGTCCGGCCTGACTCTATCTTGGCATTTCCCACCTTGTACCTTCTTTTCTTCCCCATTCCCAGGGCAGGATTCTCCTGCCACTCACAACTCCCTGCAGAGAAGCAAAAGCTGGCTCACTTCCAGAGAACACCTGTGGCTCAGATCTTCATGTTTTCCACCTCTGTTCCTTACACCTCATTCTCTTGATCAAAATTTACCCATCCTTTGTTTCCTTCAGTTGGGAGCATCTGTTCCTCACTCATGTGATTATTGGTGGAAGTGGATGCTAAAACTTCATGTTTTAATGTACCCTAGAAGTTACAAATTTGCATTTTGTTATATCCTTTTGGAGATAGTAGATTATAACTCTCTCTAGAGGAGGGACTCTAATCATGGAAATCTTAAGCACCAGAACAGGCCTGTGTATGAGTTCATCAGAGATGGGAGACAGAGGAGAACTGCCCCAGTAGGTGGCCTTCTCCTGTGTCCACACATGGGAATCTGCTCTTTTCTAAAACTCTTTGGCATTCACAAACCAACAACAATCAAAAAAATCCCCTCATAGAAAAAGGCAAAGACGTACTCATGGTCCTGGAATAGAAACATGGGAAAATATAAGTATAGATATATTGGACTGTAAAGAAGTTACCTTTCAGAATCTCTACTTTTTTGAAATAGAAAAGCAAAGAACTCTGTAGAGATAAAATGGGAAACCTTCAGTGGAATTTTCATCATGAGGATTTTGAGTTTTCATTCTCCATTTTCCCTCCCTCTTTTCCTTAACTTATGACATTACCGAGAAAGGCAACTTCCCCTCAGCTGGCTGGCAGCCAGCAGTCAGGCCCAATTCAATTGGTGGGGCTCTGCGCGATGGGACGTGTAGCCCCAGCTCCCCTCCTTCCTGAAAGCTGGGTTTCAGCAAAGCTTTGCAAGGGAGTTTGGTCTTTTGTGCTGCGGCAGGCTAATCCACGGTTTACAAAGAGCCTCTTGATAAATCAGAACACTCCTGTACCGAAGAGCCTCAACTCAGACAGGAGGGGCTCATGGACAACCTCCCCCCGATTCCAAGAGCTTAATTTTTATGCTTTTGTTGACATGTTTCTTTATATATTGTTGTTCTTTATGAGAGGTTAATGTCTCCAAAAAGTGAATATGCTTCCTATATTGGCCTTTTAGTCTGGAGTAGTTTAATGTGCCTTGTGAAGTCCTTCCTGGTGTGTTTTTAAGATTGTGCACTGAAGGATTATCAATGTTTGTATGTGATTAGAAATACCTGAGGATAAAAGAAAAAAAAAAGCATCTGAACTCTTTAACTTTCACAATACCCACTCTCCTCCAACTTAATAGATTCCTTATCATTATTAAAGGAATCAGTCTCTCTGGTTCCTTATAAAACCGTTTATCCCTCTGGAGAATCATGAAGTATCTCCCTAGAATGCCCACTAAATCCTGGGGAGAGAAAAGAAGATGTGTGAGGGCTCCAGATGTGCGTGTGTGTGTTTGGGTATATGCTGCGAGTATGTGAGTTGTGTGGGTGTGTGAGTGTGTACTGTGTGTGTGAATCGTGCGTGGTTGTGGGTTGTGTGTATTTCGTGCATGCGTGTGTGGGCTGGGTGTGGGTGGGGACTGTGTGAGTGTGTGTCTGTGTGTCCGTGTGGGGACTGTGGGTGGCCTGCTCGACATTTGGGTGGATGTTTCATTCCCACCCCTTTTACTATGACCCTGGTCAGACCACTTTTATGCCCCTGACAGCTTCATGAAGCACAAAACATGGAGCAATACATGGCATGAAATTGGCAACAAAGCCGAGCAAAAGGAGGAACAATTCTCTGGCAGGATGTGTTCACAATATGGCTGATTGGATCTGGAAGCAGATGCCAGCAGCGGGTATTGTCCTGGTGACTGAAAAGACATGACCCCTGAGAAACCGAAGACAAGGAGACTCTCCTCCTGAACCAAGGGGGAGGGGAGAAGAGGTGAAACCAATGAATAAATCAGGCCATGAAAACCGGGGAGAAAAGAAAATGCTAACGAGGACTTTTTATGGGGAAAAGGGGGCAGTTCAGTATGCAATCGCTCCAGCTCCCCGCCTAGCTGAACACTTTCTCAGACAATGGCTTTTTAACAGATGGGAGACCCAGTGAAAGAAGCCAACTTTTGCGCAGTGGAGAATCCCTGTTTGTTTAGTCTGCTGCTGGGCAGGTGTCTGGAGAAAGGCGATCCAGCAGGTTAAGGGCTTCGGTGCCAGTTTAATACAGAGCAGCCAGGATGTCAGAGGCGACTGGTTTTAATGGGGAGGACTGAGCTTCTTAGAATGGTTTGGGAAATTCTGCAGAAATGAGGCAGACTAGAGGCTGTCTTCCGATGTCCAGTTCTCCCCCTTCCCCCTCCCCCTCGCTTGCTCCCTCACCTCTCTCTCACCAGCCCTGGGGGCCAAAAACCCTGTTGAAGAGCTGTCCATCAAGGAAAGGATGAAGGAGGGATGGGAACACCGCAGAGTCTGCATTCTCAAACCAAACGTCCTATTTCCAAACACTTTTAAACCCACGAGCTTGATTAGGTGGGTTTAAAAGTGCAATGCAGTCTTAACTTTCATCAAACGGGCGCTCTGAAAATTTAAATGTACTAGAGAAGGCTTTGCATTGTCCAACATATTCTAAAGCTGTTTAGACTTGGTCACTGCCCCAAAAGATCTCGGCTTAGCTTCCAGCAGTGTCCAGGCTGGAGGAGTTTGAGGAAGATAAGTCAGAGCTTTGCTGCGGCGTCTGTGGATCCGCTCTTCCAGCTCTGCAGCCTTGCTCTTCCAGAGATTCTCAAGAAGGTGAGGTAACATTTGCAGAAGAAAAACGGGGATGTTCTGCTTTGTAGAGCGGAAGTATTCAGAAGATTCTCCCTCGTTTCAGAGTGTACATATCAGAGGCCAAAAGAATATCCAGGTAGGAACCTGGGGCTTCGTTTCTAACCTTAATTATACCATGAAGAGCCACTAGTGTATACATGTTCAAGGGCAAAATGAAAAACCTGGCTTACGTAGGTGGTGGGGATTTTATTCCCTTCATTGGTGAGAAGTGAGTTGTGTAAAACGGGAGGACAACCCCGCCGATCTCCTTACCCCTTAAATGGCCATTTTCAACCATTTTTCCCTAACTTCATAACAAAGGCATTGTCACGTGAGGCCATATTTGCCTCACTCTGAGACTTGGTTCACCAGGGCTGGAAGCTTCTAACTGAAGCGGCCCTGGTCACAGGCCTCCACAGGCAGGGCTTGGCCATTTGTAAGACAAAGGCCGTTTTGAAAAGACGGGAGAGAATGGTCATTGGAAATTGTAAAGGAAATAACAAACTTCTCATTACGTTTTAACAATAGAGTTTAATGCTTTATTTCTGTGCAATCTTATGAAATCTATCTTATTTTATAAAAATCTGAAAAAAAGGTTAGATTCCTTTCGCATAAAGATATCAATTTGCTATTAATAGCTTTAAAATATGTTGAATGCTTTTGACATGAAAATCACGTACCTCGTTATCATTATTATCAAAAACATTTAGTGAGCATCTCCTATGTACAAAGAGCTGTGTTTGAAGAGTTACAGGGCAGGGCCCTGTCCCAAGGACCTTTGATAGCCTGTCTCAATAAATACTTCATTCTTTCACTTCTTCCTTTGCGGTCGTTCAGATATCACAAAAAGAACATGACTCAGTGTGTTGGGGTAGTCAAAAGGACACAAATACTGGGACATTTTGCTGCAATATTTTGTGCATCTCTAAATGCCATCCCTGAATAGCAACAATTATGATGACAAAATTACAACTGTCATTTATTGGGAACATACAATGTCAAAGCACTGTGCTAAGCGGTTTAAATAATCACTAGATTCTCCCAGCCACTCCAGGAGATTTCTCTCGTATTAGTCCCATTTTATACATGGAGTCTGAGCTTAGAGGGTTTAAGAAACTTCTAGTCTTTTAGTAAGAGGCAGAGCTTGAATTTAAGCTCAGTCCTGACTTCAAAGCCATATTTCTAATCATTTTGCCCTGTTGTTTAGTTCTGCATGGTGTACAAAGAAGAATGTATTTATTTGTTTAAAACTTATTTGTTTGATATCTACAATGTGAAAAACAACACATGTAAAATTCACAGGCAAGGTTTTACTTAAGAAGCAAATTTCAGGGGACTTCCCTGGTGGTGCAGTGGTTAAGAATCTGCCTGCCAATGCAGGGGATACGGGTTCGAGCCCTGGGCCGGTAAGATCCCACATGCTGCGGAGCAACTAAGCCCCTGCACCACAACTACTGAGCCTGCACTCTAGAGCCCACATGCCACAACAACTGAAGCCTAGCCCGCGCACCGCAAGGGAGAGCCGCAACTAGAGAAAGCCCGCGCGCAGCAACCAAGACCCAACGCAGCCAAAAATAAAAATAAATTAAAAAAAAAAAAAAAAAAAGCAAATTTCAGGAGGGTCCTGTGCTGAAACACAAAGTGACCAGATCTTTATGTATTTTGTCAAATGTTGGAACCCCAGATGATGAGAGACAGAAACATCAATAACTTTATGTGCCAGTTCACTTATCTATGTCTGCTTAGGAGATGCACAAAATTATTTGGGAAGACTGAAAATATGTGCTCTCACTGTCTCCTTTATCAACAAAACAGTGACATAGAAGTCTACTTTATTCTTCGGTTATTCTTTTAACAACTATTCAAAAAGTTTTAGAGTAAAGGTTATTAGTGGTTGAAATGATTATTGATATGCTGAAATCCTCCAGGTAGACCCTGCCATCAAGCACCAACCTGATTCTGCATGAAAAAAGGGGTTTTCAGTGGAGATGGGAAGTTTCAGGCAGTACTTGTCATTCCTATTAAGTTCCTCAGGGTAAGCGGCCTCCCCGTGGTCTCTGCATCTCACCTGACATTCAGATTCAGTGTCAACATGATTCAATTTGAATGAAAAAAATATTTAAGATTTTCAGAAGAAAACAGAAATGGCATCTCCTACTATCTCTGTTAAGTGTTTTTGTGGGATGTAGAGTTCTTAATCACTGCGAAGATGAAGGAATACAGAAAGGAAACTAGTGTTCTTGTCTAAATGTCAGTTGAAAGAAGAATGCTCAGGACAAGTCTCTGTGTTTACCAACCAAAATTTGGAAATAGATGATTTTAAGATCCCATTTAATCTTGCTGGAGAGGGTGTGGAGAAAAGGGAACCCTCCTACACTGTTGGTGGGAATGTAAATTGGTTCAGCCACTGTGGACAACAGTATGGAGGTTCCTTAAAAAACTAAAAATAGGGCTACCATATAATCTAGCAATTCCACTCCTGGGTATATACCCAGAGAAAGCCATAATTCGAAAAAATACATGTACCCCAATGTTCATTGCAGCACTATTTTTTTTAAATTGGGGTATAGTTGCTTTACAATGTTGTGTTAGTTTCTGCTGTACAACAAAGTGAATCAGCTATATGTATACATATATCCCCTCCCTTTTGGACCTCCCTCCCACCCCACCCTCATCCCACCCATCTAGGTCATCACAGAGCACAGAGCTGAGCTCCCTGTGCTGTACAGCAGGTTCCTACTAGCTGTCTGTTTTACACATGGTGGTGTATATATGTCAATCCCAATCTCCCATTTCATCCCACGCCCCTTTCCCCTCCCCGTGTCCACACATCCTGCCAAGACATGGAAGCATCCTGAATGTCCATCGAAAGAGGAATGGATAAAGAAGATGTGGTACATATATACAATGGAATATTAGCCATAAAAAAGAACAAAATAATGCCATTTGCAGCAACATGGATGGACCTAGAGATTATCATAATAAGTGAGGTAAGCCAGTCAGAGAAAGACAAATATCATATGGTATCACTCATCTGTGGAATCTAATTTTAAAAAATGATGCAAATGAACTTATTTACAGAACAGAAATAGACTTACAGTTATCGAAAGCAAACTTATGGATACCAAAGGGGAAATGTAGGGGGAAGGGATAAATCAAGAACTTGGGATGAACATACACACACTACTATATATAGGATAGGTAGCCAACAAGGACCTACTGTATAGCACAGGGAGCTCTACTAAATATTCTGTAATGACCTATATGAGAAAAGAATCTAAAAACGAATGAATATATATATATATATGTATAACTGAATCACTTTGCTGTACACCTGAAACTAACACAACATTGTAAATGAACTACACTCCAATAAAATTAAAATTAAAGAAAAAGTAAAATTGTAATGCAAAAAAATGTCTCATTTAATCAAAAAACAGTTTGGGAAAGAACCTGACCTCTACAACCTTAACTCCATTCTGTTGTATGGCAGAGATCTGGACAGATGCTTCTGTTGGTGTTTTCTTAAGTAGTTATTAAATATTTGTTGAAGGAATGTATAAGTGAACATCTTTTCTTCCACTAGTCTGGATTGTACATTCCTTGAAAGCATAGACCAGCTTATTCCTCTTTTTGGTCTCAGCCTTTTGCTGCATACTACATGCTTAATACATTTTTATTGAATGAATACATTTGTTATCCCCATTTTACAGACAAGGAAACCAAGACAGAGAAAGGTTAAATAATTAGTCTTGTCACACGATTAACAAATGTTGGAGAGTCAGGATTTGGTTCCTGGTTTCAGAGCAGGAGTTCTTAGCTATAATGATAATATGTAGCAGATTAAAGACATCCACAAATTCTTCAACATTGCTCTCACCTAGAGGTGAGATCTTTGCCTCTTTCTCCTTGAATCTGGGTCAGTTATGGGACTTCTTGGGTCAATAGAATATGGAGGAAATATACTATCAACAGTTTTTGGGCCTAGGCTTTAAAAGATTGGCTGCTTTCACTTCTTGTCTCTTTAGGATATCTGAACTACCATGTAAAAAGTCTGACTACCCTGGTAGTCTCACAGAGGTGCTCCAGCTGAGATCCCAGCTGTGCTTGGCCTTCCAGCCATCCCCACTAAGACACCAGACACATGAGTGAAACCATCCAGTTTAGTTCCTCTGCCAGCTGAGTACCACCAAGAGACCTCAGTCAATGCCATGCGGAACATAAGAAACTTCCAGCAGAGTTCTGAATTCCTGATCCATGGAATTGTGAAAAAAAATGAAAAAAACCCCAAAATAACAGTGATGATGATGACACCAGCAGCACCAGTACCACTAAGGCTGTAGTTTAAGCCACTAAGTTTGGGGTAGTTTATTATGTATAGCAATAGATAACTGGGAAGGAGGTATATATTTGAATGGAAAGATACAGAAATCCACAGACCTCAAGATGGAAGAATATCTGTGTGAGGAAAGAGAGAGATAAATAGAGTTACTATTGCTGTGGGAAGTTACTATAAACTTAGTCATATGGGTGACATAGATCATGCTTTCTTGACACAGAGGCAAAATATGATGAAGATGAATGACTTATTCTGCTAAAAGTAGACTATGTGAGTAAATCTGGACTCATTTTGCTAATAATTTAGTTGCTTTGGTGGTAGAGGATGTAACGGACAACTACCCTTAACTTCAAGTTTCTACTTGGATGTCTAACAGGTGTCTCAAATTTAACATGTCTAACACCAACTCAAGGTTTTCACTTTTTCTTCCCCAAACTACTACTCCTTCAGTCTTACATATCTCAACAGATGACAGCCATTCTTTACAGTTTCTCAGGTTCAAAACTTTGAAGTTTTAAACTCTTCCCATATCCAATATTCAATCCAACTACGGTTTCATCTACCTTACCTTCAAATTACAGCAGTTCTATGGGAAGGCAACAGGTTTTGTGTGAAGAAAAATGAGTGCCAATGTCAATCATATTTGAAAAATTGATGAGGTTTTTTAACTGTAAGATAAAAAAATTAGAGCTGCCACAGTTTAGGGTAACATGCTTTATGACTCAGACAATTTTTTTCCAAAAATTATTTGACCAGGATTGGTGTTACATGGAATAAACTTGGGGAAAACTGCTCTAGGCATTATATATCCTGTATTCAGTAAAGTATTTAATAGTCTTTATGACATGGTTGTGGACATGAAAGAGAAATGTGGGATGCAATGAGAATATTGTCAAGTGGGTTTATATCTGGTCAAACAAACATTTACAAAAAGTGGTAAGGAGACCAATTTCAGCATAGAGAGGTTTTTTTTTCTTTCTTTTTTTATGCCATGCTTAATGCCTTTATCACCAGATTAAATGGCAATATGGAAGCTTAGCAAATTTGTGGATGCCCACAAAATTGAAAGAGCTGGCTAATACATTGGATAGATTCAAAACATTTTCTTTAGATTGAAATGTTGAATTGAAAGCATCAAGATGATATTGCGCAGGTATAAGTAGAAAAAAATCTACATACTTAATTTTCAAGAGAAGTCTACTAATTAAACGTAAGATTGAGGTAGACTTGGCCTGACAGCAGTTTATGTGAAAAAGACAAGTTTATGTAGTTGCAAAAAATGCTTATGCAATATTAAATTGCATTTATAGAGAAGTCCAGATAAACAGACTTGATAAATAAATATGTACATATCATAAACTTGATCAAGGTATTTGCAGCAACACAGATGGACCTGGAGGGTATTATGTTAAATGAAATAAATCAGACAGAGAAAGACAAATACTGTATTTTTTCACTTATATGTGCAATCTAAAAAACAAAACAAATTAACAAATAAAACAGAAACAGACTCACAGATACAGAAAACAAACTAGTGGTTGCCAGAGGGGAGATGAACGAAATAGGTGAAGGGGCTTAAGAGGTACAGACTACCAGTTATAAAATGAATAAGTCACAGAGATGTACTATATGGCAGAGGAAATTAGTCAGTAATATCAAAATAACTTTGTATGGTGCATAATCTATAAAAATATTGAATCATTATGTTGTATACCTGAAACTAATAAGTCAACTATACTTCAATAAAAAATTTTAAAAAAATTCTCAAGACAACGTTTTAGGCCGTTTGTTCATTTCAGAAGTCTCATCCCCTCTGCTCAATCATGCTACTTTTTGTTTCTCTCTGGTCAGCAACCTCCCATTCCCAAGCCTTGAAATTTTCTTTTACCTCAAGCCCTTTCCTCATACATTCCTTACCTTCTTGTTACTTCTTTTCCTCTGTCTTAGTTAGGATACATTAACTACTGTAAAAGCCCCACAAATTTCTGTATTAATCAGTGTAGGTATCAGCTATAATATAAAACCTCCAAACTTTCAGAAGATTAAAATAATACGAGATCACTTACCCAGTAATTTAATGCAAGTGTTCCTTGTTGGGTAGATCTCCTACCCTTATCTAGCTTCTGAGCTCAATATCTCTAGCAAAATTCTAGAATTAATTATTGATCAGATGGTATATAAAAAGGACAAAGTACATTTATTCTAATATTTTTAGCATCCAGCAAAGTGACTGGCATTCATTCATTGATTTAACAAGTACTTATTGAGTGCCAACTTTGTTTCAGTCATTGTTTTAGATTCTGGTAAAATTACAAGCAAAGCAGAAAATGTTACTGTTTTCATGGAGTTTATATTATGTGGGGAAGAGACAGATAATAGTCAGTGAATGAGATACTTTCTGATAATAATAGGGCTCTGAAGAAAATACAGCTGAGTGATGTAATAGAGATTGTGCATTTGGGAATTCTTCAGATTGGTAGGCTTTGTTGAAAAGATGAAGTTTGAACCGAAACCTGTCAAGATGGAGCTGGCCATACAGAGATCTGCTGAGAGGGTGTCTCAAGCAGAGGAAGGATTAGGCACAAAGGCTTCAAGCAGGAATGAGTTTGGTGTGTTCTGGGAATAGGAAAAGGATCAGAGATGAATTTGTAGAAGTAATGGGGGTTGAGGTCTTATAGGGCCATATAGGCTGTGCTAAGGAGTTTGGATTTTATTCTGCACTTGATTAGAAATAAACTGAGTGTTTTCAGCAGGGAATGGTATGACCTCATTTATGGTTTTCAAAGTTAGCTCTGGCTGGTGCCCAGGGACTAGGTTTTAAAGAGGGCTACAGCAGAAGCAGGGAGATCAGCCGAGGCAGGAGGCTGCAATAATGCAGGTAACAGACTTGGTTGAGGATGGTAACAGTGGAAAATGCACTGAAATGCACAAACGTGGGGTATTTTTTTAGAGTGAGTGTTGACAGGACTTGTTGACAGATTTGGACTCGGCAGTGAGCAGTTGGTGCGTGGTGGTGACATTTACTGAGGTGAGAAACAGTGGTACAAGTTAGGGTAGAGGCGGGGGAATAAAGAGTCCTAATTTGAATATGTCAACTCTGAGGTACCAACTAAATATCCAAATGGAGATATCAAATATACGTATCTGAAGTGTGGAAGAAAGATTAGAACTGAATGTATCAGATTTGCGGTCATTGGCCTATTTATAAGATGGCCACAGCCGTCTGTAGCACCCATTCAAACAGGCAGAAAAGTCTTCCATGCCTTGTCTCTTTCCAAGAAGGAAAGAGGTTGATCAGACTTATCTTCATGCTCATTGGCTAGAATTGCATCACATGACCCTAAGTCAGCTGTTGGCAAGGGTAATGGGATCACCATATTTGGCTTGTCTTAAGCAGAACTGGCCCCTGGGCTGGGGATGGGGCCAGCCTTCCCCAACTTATAAGGCAACATGGAGAAAGTGTAGAGGTGTGGACAAGATCAAGGGAAGCAGGAAAGAGTGGATGGATATTAGGGAGGCAATCAACATTCTAGCTAAAGCCCAATTCGGTTTTCTCATCATTAAACAGGCCAGTGTCTTACCTCACGGAATATGTGTGAGACAGTGGTGTGAAAGCGTTTTGTAAACTATAAAAACTATTTTACTACTTAAAATAAGTTAGTCTGGATCAGATTATCCTTAACATTTCTCCATTTCTCCATTTTACTCAAGGGTTGCCAGTGCTCTGGCAATATTTGTTATTATGTTGTGGAAATATTTTTTCAAAACATTAAGAAATGAACACGAAAAATAAGTTTAGTTGCCGTTAGCACATTTTCTTTCCACCAATAGATTTACATATGTTTTCCTCTTATCATGCATTGCTAATGTTTTCTCCTTCTTTTTTATATTCACAGGCTCCTACACATGAAACATGGTATCATTTCAAAATCAGATATTTATGGAAATGAGATGTTCATTAATAAAAGCCTGCAGAACTCTCTGAGGCATTCATTTGACCACTGATAGCAACACGTAAGAAAGTGACGTACCTGAGGTGAGTTGTTGGCAGAGTTGAAATTATCATTTCACAATTTTTAAGGGCCTACAAGGTGGCAGGTCCTGATTAGAACATGTAATAAACATCATCTTTGACCTAGAATACAGGAATTACCAGTTCCAATTATAGGTTTAATGCACATTGTATTCTACTTGCTTTTAAACATCAAAACCGTAAATTCATAGTAAAATAATGCAGTTAACCCAAAGATAATTTTGTTCCATTTTTCTGGGTCTATATTTCCCCCATTTTAAAAGGAGATAAACTTTGAAAAAAAAAATAAATCTGAGTAGAATAAAATCAACCAAAGTGTGGGGTGAATGTGGGGGGCTGGGAGTTATTTGTCGCAGAGGAGGATGGAGCTCTTGTATTTTTCTTGTACCATGTTCTTTAACTCTTTAACTCTTCACTGGTATGAGTTCTTTACAGAAAACTTCTTGGACTTTGTTGATGGTAAAGCAGGAATCACTGATTTTAGGCTGGTGACAGACTGACTTCTGTTGTCAAAGGCTGTTGGCATTGGGTTCCTGCCTGATACAAAAGGACATCTTTTCCCCCAATTTTTAAATAGATATTTCCTTTTATCACAAATGCTTTGGGGCAAGGCACGTGGTTGTATTGTTTTGTTTTTAGCCATTTGTTCATTCTACAAATATTTATTGTGTGCTCACATGTGTTAGGCCCTATACTAAGGTTTTAAATAAAATAAATATGATCTTTCACTCTATGGGGCATATCCATTAGCAAGGAAGACAGTCATTAAACTAATAATCGGATCTGCACCTAACTTTTGTAGGGCCTGGGGCAAGAGGACAAATGGATGCCATGAATCAAATATTTAAATTTAAAAGTGATAAGCTCTGCCCTTGGCCCAATTCACATTCCCTTCCAAAGCCTGGAAACTCACACCCTGGGGATGATCCTCGTGACCTGGAGGCTAAAGGATCCTTGCTCTCTCCCAGGTCAGTTCTGCCACCTGTGAGCCTGAGTAGCAACAGGGAACTTTTAGCAGAGCGCAGGAAAGAAGGGGGCAGGGTCTCGGAGTCCAGGGTGGTGACTGAACTCACCTGGCACTGGAAGAGGAAAGGACATTGTCCAGGTGTCCAGGGAGCTGGGCTGGGAGGTCCTGTTTCTCATGCTTCACTTTCTCATCCCCTTTTAGGCTGTTCTAAGCACCTCTCTATCAGAGAAGCGAGGGATGGCGTGGAGTCCTCTGGGAAACGCCATCTGCTTTGGGTGTTCTTGGGGAGGACAACTTCAAACAAAGGGAGCCCTCACTATCCATTTCCCAGGGCAAAGGCTAAGGTTCTCTTCTTCCTCAGCCATAGGCTCACTCGCTCTCAGCCCAGCGCCCTTTGGTCTGCATGGTCCAGCTTGCTCAGAACATCCTTCTTCCATAATTCACTCAAAAATAGACTGAACTCTCAACAGTCTTTCTTTGGAGACTGAAAAAGGAAAAAAAGGTATGTGCATTTTGATAGATGTGACATGTGTGATTCTCTAAAGCAAGGGGACTAGGTAGGACAGAATTCCTTCTGCCTGGGTTTAAGCAGGTTTGCCGGTCATTCTCACACATGCGTGTGTAGTTACAAGCCATGATAAGGGCTATGAAGGAAGAGACAGAGGGCTGGGAGGGAGTCTACACAGGAACCCCAGCTGGAGAAGTGCTGCGTATGAGCTTAAGTCAGGGAAGGCCCCCTGGAGGAAGTTACATATCAGCTGAGACCAGAATGTAGGCAACATTGTTGCCTAATCTGAGCCATGTTCTCAACTTAACTAACGGATTTCAGGGAAAGTTAGAGAGACTGCAACTTGGGTTTTTACAAAATGCAATCTTCATGTTTAGTTTCTTTTCATAAAAGTAATAACTGTTCATTACAAAAAGAATCAAGTAATATAGACATGTAAGGTTAAAAAAATGTAAGGACTTACTTTCTGTAAGTCCACCTCTCTGTAAATTTAAAATCAATAGTGTGATTTAATTTTCTCCTAGATTTCTTCTCATACATACACAAATTTTTATATGTATGTATAAAAATAATCACTTATTATTTTATAATCACTGCTTTAAGGTGGGGTCTCTTTTCCATCTCCATGGTAACTGCCAGTTGACTAATCACCTACTTTCCAGCTCGGCAGTGGATTGAACATGTCCAATGTGTATTCCTTCCTAGGAGGTAGATAAAATGTGGATAATTAACTGCCCCTAAAGCCAAGATCCATATAGTTTTTGTGTCATCCTGCATGAACCTGTCTTCTGGCCATGATGCAAAATCTAATAGGTTGGAAAAAAAATCTAATAGGTTGGAAATGATTGCAACTCAGTTATTATTCCCTTCCTTGATTTTCCATTATTATTATTTTTGATGTTATTATTATTATTATTAGTTTCCCTTCCCTTATTTTCAAATGATACCTAGGTTGCTTTATTGTTCCCCTTTGAATGCCTGGGGACCCAGTCTTTTTTCCCTTTTTATTTGTAAATGCACTTCAGGCCAATTCTGCAAACTATGGGCCACATCAAATAGTGAACTATCTCTTGGTCTTGTTAGTTATTGTTGCCTATGTTGGCCCCAGAACTGAATTTAGAAAGTCCTAAACCTACATTCAATTTTTGGCTTAGTCATTTACTGATGGTGTGAACTTGGACAGGCACCTTCACTCCTCAGTGTCCTGCTTGAAACACAGCATCAGCATTTGCTCTGTCCTCCCCTTAGGGGTATGGAAATATTACATTGAGATAAAGTATGTGAAAAACTTTTGTAAACTGTAAAGTTTGCACCAGTACTTTCTAGGATAAGCTTCCACTTGACTGAGAGATCACTGCTTCCCTCTGCTCTTCTTTTTTTTTTTTTTTTATAAATTTATTTATTTTATTTATTTTTTGGTTGTGTTGGGTCTTCATTGCTGCACGTGGGCTTTCCCTAGTTGCGGCGAGCAGAGGCTATTCTTCGTTGCAGTGCACGGGCTTCTCATTGCGGTGGCTTCTCTTGTTGTGGAGCACGGGCTCTAGGCAAGCGGGCTTCAGTAGTTGTGGTACATGGGCTCAGTAGTTGTGGCTTGCGGGCTCTAGAGGGCAGGCTCAGTAGTTGTGGCGCATGGGCTTAGTTGCTCCACAGCATGTGGGATCCTCCTGGACCAGGGATAGAACCCGTGTCCCCTGCATGGCAGGCAGACTCTTAACCACTGTGTCACCAGGGAAGTCGCCTCTCTGCTCTTCTAATGACTATTCTCTAGGAAGCATGTCCTGAACCAAACAAGGCAAGGGATGGAAAAGTGTGCTCATTTTAATTCCTTCAACATCAAGATACTTGGTTTCCTTTTTATATAGAAAAGTTTTATATATAATTTTGTATATAGCATCCTTTATTTTAGTATATGGCCTAAAACTTATAAATAACCATCAGACAAATATTCCCCAAATTCAAACATACTTTCTCTATGGAAATTCTGATGGTAAGATGAAGTCAACCTGCATTTTTAATCAGTAGGCAGCTGACTTTTTTTATGGTTTATATAGAATTATGGTCTATTATCTATAGTTTGTTGCAAATAATGCCTAGGCAAGGGTTTAGGTGATTCATTAGGTGGTAATTTAGGTCCATGCATATTATTATTGTTAATTAATGATACTAAAAACAATCTAAATGTTGGCATAGGGAGAGGTGACATCAAGTTTGATAGACCTTCTTGAGAAGGTTCCAAACACCCCATAGATTTGGGGGTTTTGTCTGAGCAGCTTTGCTGAATACTCTCACAGTCTCTGAAACTGAAGCCAAGATGGGTTATCACTCACTTAATGTGTGGTCTCTTTCCTCCCACACCACCCTAACTGTAAATCACACAGTCTCACCCTCTACAGCCAGCATTTAATATATCTGACTTTATTGCTTTCCGTTTTATGAAAATTAATTACAGCTCACATGCTGACACTGAAATTAAAGAGTAAGCACTAAATCTTGTACACAACAATAGGGAATTAAGAGAACATTCTTTATTATCAGAATAATGGGGTACTTGTTTTTCTTCTCTTAAGGCACTGGGCGGTGAGATAAAATCAGATTTAAACAGACATCATCCCTCCTTAACTTGTGCCATTGCAATGTGAAAGACAGAATAGAATTATGATATTTTAATTATAAAGCTCTGACTCTTTATGTTTTCTCCAGAGGGATATAGTTTTGTGATAGCACTGTAGGCTATGGAACTCTGTCCTTGCAGGCTGTCTTACTAGGAAATAAGGAGATGTAGGAAGTGAGACAACTAGCCTCTGCACCAATAGTGGACCAAATTCAGTGGATTCTATGAATGCCTCCAACAGAAAAAACATTTTGTAGAGAAAAGTATCAAAGAGCTTGAGATGTATACATGGCGTAAATGTGCTATTTGTGATAGCCTACCTTTGGCCATAGGTTTTTCAAAGGCAGCAATCATGTAGAATACCCAACTTTATAGGCACTTTACAGAATGTATTTTCAAATATATCATTTCATTTAACACTCACATTAATCTAGTACAAAAGTTATTTTTTTAATAGATCAAGCAAGCAACTGTGTTCAACTCATATAATATCAATATATATCTTAGATTTAGAGGTTTCTAAATCTTTTTCTTTTTGCCATGGATCCATTAAAAAAAAACCCATATGATAAGCTCTAATATGTAAAATTGGGAGTGAAAACATAGAAGGGGTCAGATATCTGTTCACTTGGTCTTCTCCAGTCCTTAGCTACACTCTCTGAGGCACTTTTTGGTGATCCGTGGAGCACAGTTTAAAAATTCATAGTATAAAATTTAAAGTGTTTAATAAATGTTGTTGTAAACAGCAGCAACCTCAGGGGCAAATAATCAGAAAATACTAGCTTCACAGCTAGCTTGAGGTTGTCATCATGTTGGGCTAAGCAACAGCCTAGCAGACTAGCTAGAAATTCAGCATGGAGATCTGGGGAGATGAGGTAGCCATAGTGAGCCTTGATAAGCTCTCCCATATCCCTGGTGGTTTAGAAGGATGCATGCTTGTAAAAGGCTATACACATTCTCAAAAGACACTGGAGAAGGCCTAGCTCTCTACTGGTCCCTGGCTCAAAGTGAGGTCTAGAGCATACTCAGAAGACACATGAGAAGACCCAGCAAAAGGCAAAAATAGGATAAACTGACTGAACTTTGAATGCATTCCCTAACTCATACATAGCTCCATTAATGAAGAGTGAAAACCATACTGGCTTAAGGTGTTTAAGCTCAACTTTTGACCAGACATTGATTGATGACTAAGCTATGCTGATTGATAGACAACCCTTAGGAAGACAGGCTTAAATATAAAAACAATTTTAAACAACAGCAAACTCAGCAGAGACATCAGCAGCTGCACATTGCAGGGAAGACAGCTCTACAGTATTAGTTAAGTTACTAATCAAAGCATAACTCTCTGGGAGGAATCAGAATCTAGAGCAGCTACATGATCAAAAATGCCTTGTCTTCCCCAAAATAATTATGAGATGGGCCCAGAAACAGGAAAGTGTGACATATACAGAAGGGAAAAAAGCAGTCAAGAGAAACCGTCTCTGAGAGCGTCTAGGTGTTGGACTTAGTAAACAAAGGCCTCTAATTCGTTATTGTAAATATGCTCAAAGAAGTAAACTATTCTTAAAGAATTACAGGAAACACTTAGATCTACCTTTTTAGCAAATTTCAAGTATATACCGCAGTATTATTAACTACAGTAACCATGCTATACATCAGATCCCCAGAGCTTATTCATTTTATAACTGAAAGTTTGTACCCTTTTTAAAAAAAAAAAAAAAATTATTTATTTATTTTTGGCTGTGTTGGGTCTTCGTTTCTGTGCGAGGGCTTTCTCTAGCTGCGGCAAGCAGGGGCCACTCTTCATCGCGGTGCGCGGGCCTCTCACTATCGCAGCCTCTTTTGTTGCGGAGCACAGGCTCCAGACGCGCAGACTCAGTAGTTGTGGCTCACGGGCCTAGTTGCTCCGCGGCATGTGGGATCTTCCCAAACCAGGGCCCGAACCGTGTCCCCTACATTGGCAGGGAGATTCTCAACCACTTCGCCACCAAGGAAGCCTGAAAGTTTGTACCCTTTGACTAACATCTTCCCATTTCCCCCAGCCCTTAGTCCCTAGTAAAAAAAAAAAAAAAAAAGTTAATATGTGAGGTGATGGATGTGTTAATTAACTTGATTGGATTAATCATTTCACAATGTATGCATTTATCAAACCATCAAAACCATCACATGTATACCTTAAATAAATAAATTTCCATCTGGTTCTTTTAAAAATAATTTCTATCTCTTTATTGATATTCTTTATTTGAGGGATCATTTTTATCATGCTTTCCTATAATTCTTTTTTTTTCCAGTTTTATTGAAGTGTAATTCACAAATAAAAATTGTACCAAGTATGTTCTCTGATCCAATGGAATTAAATTAGAAATCAACAATGGAAAGAAATTTTGGAAGTCTACAAATCTACAGAAATTAAGAAAGAAACACATCTAAATGACTCATGGGTGAAAGAAGAAATCACAAGGGAACTTAGAAAATAATTTGAGTTGACTGAAGATGGAAACACAACATATTAAGATTTATGGGATGTAACTAAAATGGTATTCAGAGGAAAATTTATCATTTTAAACACCTATATTAGTAAAGATGAAAGTCACAAATAACCTAAGGAACTAGAAAAAGAAGAGCCAACTAAACCCAAAGCAAATTGAAGGAAGGAAATAGAACATATACAAGGAAATGGAAAACAGGAAAACAATAGAAGAAATCAATGAAACCAAAAGTTGGTTCTTTGAAAAGATTTTAAAAAATTGCCAAACCTTTGTCTAGACTGAGTAAGTAGAAAAGAGAGAAGGTTCAAGGAAGTCAAGAATAAAAGAGGGGATATCACCAGTACCCTCGCAGAAATGAAAAGGATTAAAAGAGAATCCTATGAGCAACTTTATACTGATATATTAGAAAACTTAGATGAAATGGTCAAATTCTTAGACAGACACAAACCAAAACTGACTCATGAAAAAATAGAAAATTTGAACAGATCTATAAAAAGTGAAGAAATTGAATTATATTAAAAATATTCCCACAAAGAAAAAGTCCAGGCCCAGATTGCTTCACAGATGAATTTCATTAAATGTATAGAGAATAAATAATACCAATCCTTCACAAACTCTTCCAGAAAATAGAGGGAGAGGGAACACTTTCCAACTCATTCTATGAAGTCGGAATTACTCTAATGAAAGAAGTCAGATACAAAAGACCACATATTGTGTGATTCTATTTGTATGAAAAGCCCAAAAAGGCAGAGACAGAAAGCAGATTATTGGTTGCCTGGGGTTGGGAGTAGGAATGGGGATTAACTACAAACTGGTACTGAGGATCTTTCTGAGATGATCAGAATGTTCTAAATCTGGATTTTGGTGATGGTTGTACAATTATATAAATTTACTAAAAATCATTGAGTTATATACTTGAAAGAAAAATAGAAGAGGAAAAAAGTAGGTATTAGTTAGGTGAAGATATGGAAGGGGGAAGAATGGAGAGCCACAGGGAACAGCATGTGCAAAGGCTCTGAGGTAAGGAGGTACTATGGTGAGTTTGAGACAGTAAAAGAAATTCAATATTGATTTGCTTAAAGTACAAGGGAGATTGAAAAAGTAAAGTAGGCCATATCATGGGCCTTGTAAGCCTACTTAGGAAGAGAGGACTTTATCCCAATAACTGCAAGGATCCTTCAGTAGATGTGTATAGTTAGATTTTGCTGTACAACTTAGAGAAATAACATGATTGTGATAATTATTTACATAAATATGTTATAAACAATTAACTATAAAAACTCAAACTCCAGATTTATTGTGATTTTACAACTTTGGAAAGGAAGAGTCACATTTCATTTCATTGTATGTGAATGAAAGAGTTCCAAAAAAAAAAAAAAATGGAATTAAGACTATAAGTTTCAGCTCATAGTTTATTGTTATTAAAGGGAAATATAATCTCTGTTGGTTTAGCCATTGACTGTGGATCCAAAGCGTAATTTTCACAAGAAGTAAAGTTAAATTCTTTACTGTACTGAAAAACTGAATTCCCAAATTTCAAAAAGGATTAAATATTTTAAAGAATGGACTGATTGAAAATATCTGCTGATTCAACATTGGGAATAATGGCTGATAACTGTGTCAAAAAAAAAAGAGTTACCATATACTTCTTTATATTTTATATATTTTATACCCAGCATATCAGTAACAAAGAAAGCAAATCAGAGCATGTTTGTCACATGAACACCTGGTTGAATTTGGATATTGCATATGTCTGGCTCCAGAGGCCCAAGTTCTTAACTTTTTGGTTTTTGAAGACTTAAAATTCTAAATAGCCTCTATAGATCTTTAAAAAGTTTGCTTTCAATACCTAGTCTTACTTTCATTGTGAATTTTTAAGTGGAAATTTCATTTCAATTTTAAATGAGAAAAGGAAATGGGCAGCATACCCAGAATTAGTATAAGAGAGAGCTCTATACAAAAATATGAATTCTGACATCAAGATATGGAATTTACTGCCCTTCCTCCTCCTCAAGCCCTCCCCCCCACCAAAGCATTGCTGTCACCTGACTGGTGGTTGTCAGATTTCGCCTAAGTCAACTTTCATTCTCAATCCCATCTTGGCTTTTCTCTCACCTATGATCCTTTGTCTCTATGGAGTAAAGGCAACCAGGCTGAATAAAAGCAACAGGGTGATGGTGTGATGGGGACCAGTGGTTCCAGACACTGGGTTAAGAGGCCACCAAATTGATTTCACTTGAGAGCAAATTCAGATCTGAACCCAGTTTTTCAGAGGTGAGAAAGATCTATTGATTTTCGTCACAGTCAGTTTAAAACTGAAATGATCACCATTTTAACCGTGTCGGACTTAACAGATCTATTGGAAATGAGTATCGTTGCCGCTGGAAGCTGTTTTTCTTTTGACTGAATTCTATATTGTACATCTGAGATGGAAAATAAAGTAATAAGACAGTTAAAAGCAGCTGGGAACTTCTGTGGTGGCTGTTATTTAGTAAATGAAGCAGGCCAGGGAGGAAGAACACTTCCTTCACAGAAGTGTCTACAATATCTGAGTCCCCCACTGATGGAAAGGAGTCACCTAAGCCATGAGCAGATCTCCTACGAGGCTGAGCTCATTTTGTAAACACCTCGGCGCTTCCAGCTGTTTAGGGTCTGTGAAAAGAAAGAGCCCTCCCGGAGGCTGCAGAAGAGGCATCTCCAAGGACTGTAGGTTTTTGGGTTACTTTGCAGAATTTGAAGTTTGAAGCTTAATATTGAACTTTAAACAACCATGCAGAGTGAATACAGTTGACCCTTAAACAACGTGGGTTTGAACTGCATAAGTCCACTTACATTCAGATTTTTTTCCAATAAACACATATATGTACTGTAAATTTATTTTCTCTTCCTTATGATTTTCATAGTAACATTTTCCTTTCTCTAGCTTAATTTATTTTAATAATACAGTACATAATACATAGGCATACAAAATGTGTCTTAATCGACTGTGTATATTATAGGTAAGGCTTCCGGTCAACAGTAGGCTATTAATAGTTAAGTTTTAGGGGAGTCCAAAGTTAGACATGGATTTTTGAATGTATGAGGGTCAGTGTCCCAAACACCTGCCTTGTTCAAGGGCCAACTGTACATATATATTAGACTATTTCTGGAAAGTATAAGTAATATGATGTTTTTGAATGAACCTGTTTCATGCATAGAAGTTACAATTCTGTATTAGTCCTTCCTGTTAGGAAATGCCAGAGTGAAAAAGACTTGTTATATCTTCCATTGGTTGATGTTCAAAATTGGCCATTCTTAGCCTAGCTACATGAGAAATCTTTTATAGGTTGTTTCCGAGATTAAGTTTTCATAAAGTTAGTCTTTACTCCTAGAGAAAATGTTTGTCATCTTGGTGTTTTGAAAGTAAACAAATAGAATCAACTTCTTTTCTTAAATTTTGAACTCTATTTCCAATAGTATCCCAATGATAAGCTCTTCTCATAATTTCCTCACACACATTTTATCCAAGTACTGAATCTGTTCTGTCAGTTAACGAACAGGTAATTTTTTGTTGCTGTAAGCTCCCCTTTCTACGCAGCCTTTTCTTCTTCTTTTTAAATTATTGTCATTATTATCACCATCATATCTTCATCACTCTCTGTTTTTGAGTCCCTACTTTATAAAAGATATTTGTATATTTTGTGTGTGTATGTGTGTGTGCATATATGTGATACATTAAAATAAAGGTAAAATACTGCCACCACTGTGATCACTATATGGGTGATGGTTGCAGTGGTGATAGGCAGAGACGAGGGAAATGAAACCTATCATAGTCCTTTCATCCATCAGGCTCAGTTACCTGATTTATTTATATCTCACTTAATCTTCACAGCAAAAATATGAATGTGTATTATTATTATTCTCATTTCATCAATGAAGAAATGGAGATTCAAGAGGTTCAGTAACTTGTTTGAGGTGACAGAGCTAGTAAGTGGATTGCCAGCAAGTCTTTTGGAATAGTAAACCTCTGCTCTTGCTCAAAACTGGGCTGTACCCAGGCATTCCTGCAAGGCAGTTTGAGTACGATGATGGTCAGGTCCTGTCATTCAAAGGACGCATCCACCTGGCAGGGTAGCGGTGTTTACAGATCAGCATTGCTTCACATTTCAGGGCTTCATCAAAACAGTGTATTCATCACCAGGTTGTGGTTGAGTGCTCTCATGGAGAAAGTCTACAATTGAATTTTTTCAACCAAAAGTTGTAGTTTGAGCAGTCTGTAAACAGATCTGTTAACTGAAACGGCATAAATTAAGACAGAGCTTAACAGTTAAATTTATCCAGAAGTTACAAAAGCATTCCCAGGAGTAAATTAACATGCCTTAGAAATGTCCAAGCCCATCCTCAAGTTCTTTATCAATGACTTAAAGGCACTCCTTGATTATTCAAACAGCACACTATATCTTATTCCTTCATGTACTACTTTCAGTGTATGGTTAGATTCTTGTTACTCTGGGTAAGTACAGAGCCTCTTGGAGTAATTTTCCTACACGAATAGAGTGAAGAGGGAAAAGTTCAAATTAGATTTTATAGAGAATGATGAGGTGAGGGTTAGGTCGTGCAAAACCAAACATTGAAACCAAGTGGATAGGGACTTCCCTGGTGTTCCAGCATTTAAGACTCCACACTCCCAGTGCAGGGGGCCTAGGTTCGATCCCTGCTCAGGGAACTAGATCCCGCATGCCACAACTAAAGATCCCGCATGCAAAAATCCTGCGTGCCACAACTAAGACCCAGCACAGCCAAATAAGTAAATAAATAAATATTTAAAAAATAAATAAAACCAAGTGGATAGCAGACCAGAGTGCCATGGCGTGGTGAAAGATTCCAGGGAAGTTCATCTGGGTCTTCCTTGGATAAAAGTCTGGGTGGAATCCGTGAGGCTCTGAATTTCAAGATTGAGTAAGTAAAATTATATGAGGTCTTCCAGACTGGGCCAGTGTTCCTTAGCCTGGCCATGCGTTAGTGTCACCTGTGGAATTTTTCACACATCCTGAATCTCACTGCAGCTTTACTGATTTGGGGTTTTGGAATATGTGTGTTTAAAAAGCTGTCCCCCAAAAAAATATTATGCAGAGAATAAGGGAAAGAGAGAAGAAAAAGGAGGAGGCAGGGGAGGAGAAGGAGGAGAATGGAGTACAAATACTAAACTGAAGAGGGTGACATGGTAACAGTGAGTAAACCTAGATAAAGGGCAGCAGTGCTATGCTGGAGCTGGTATGAATGGGCTCGTGATTCCGTGCGTCTCTGCCCACTCTGTGTCTGTAACTTGACATTGGTTGTTGGAAATTGACTGTGGTTAGAGTATTTACACTACAGAAGTCAGAAAATGCAACAAATCAGGGCTTCCTCTCCACTTCAAAGGCCTATTCAGCACACCATTGGGTATATGGGTGCTCTCTGTAAAACTTACACCCTCTCTAAAGCCAAACCAAAACAAAAAGACCCCACTCTTCTCGTGATTCAACTGCAGCCTGTCTGGCATCAACAATTGGGATTTGGTAAGTACTGCACTTGAGAGTAAGCTTCCTGAGGGCAGAGATCATGTCCAGCTATATCTTGACTATATACCCAGCATGTAGCTTCATGCCAGATATATGGTGGACAATAAATATTTGTTGAATAAATGAAGAGTTTCTCATATTAAGACATTTTACACTACCTTAATTTGGGATGGGTGGCAGAGAAAAAGCAATGGAAGAAGATGAAAATACATAGTTAATATTCTGTACAAAACTTCAGTTAGCTCCTGTGGGGAGAAGGTATTTAGCAAATGGAAAGCATAAGGTCCAAAATTAATCCCATTTTAACCTCAGGAAATGCATAGGGGAAGAAAATTCGCATTACTGATTACACACTGCTACCTGACAGATAGAAATGAGATAATAAGTAGATATTGACTTCTGTTGAGGTGAACATCAAGATCTATTGACCTGAGAGGTAAATATTGACCGAGGTGAAGTCAAGGTCAATATTTGCCTCAAAGAACAGGAAATCTTAATGCTCACCAATATATAAAGGTTATATGTGAATTTTTACATACATTTCCCAGGCATAACATCATGAAAGCTATTTCCTCAAGCAATTCACAAAAGTCTGTTTAAAAATTTTAAGTTCTATCAAAGGGTAACTTTAAAGAATAAGAATTTCCACTTCCTTCTCTGTTGTTGATATTTGCCGAGCCATTAGTTAAGAGGATTTGATATGGTCTGCTTGTGGTACAGCAAAGGTTAACAACAGTTTAACAGAACTCAGGCCATCCCTTAGGAGGGCACAAAGAGCATCTTACTGAATCATCATGGTTACCAGTGACATTTTCTCACAGCTATCTTTGCCAATCATGAGTTAAAATCTTTTTTTCTGTAACAGCACATCGTTAATCATAGTTCTTAGGCTTTAGGTTTGCAAGTGTATTCATCTAGTTATTAGTTATAATTTGTTTCCTGGCTTCAAGGTGGACTCTATCAAAAGATGACGCAGGGCTGGTAAACCCTGGTCATCATGGATCTCCAAATGAAGTTATTCTGTTGGCTCCAGTAGTGGGGAAGAAAGGATGAATCTTTGAAGGACTAGAACATTTTAATTGCTCTCCATTCCTGGGCTCCTTGGAGAAGCCCCCATCGCTATTGCCAGAGACTTGAAACCATCTGGAAGCTAATGTCCAGCAACTTCCAGTTCCCCCAGTAACAGAGTGTTCGGGTCAAGCCAGGAGGGAACTTCTCTAAAAACTCAATGACCGCTCTTGCCCGCCATGTTACTGTTCCCTACTGCTGCCTCTACTGGTGGAAGTTGTGCTTAATATTGAGAGATTTGAATGGAATCATCCTTACCAAGCCTCCTTTGTTATTCTGCTCTTGTTCCTTCTCAACCTAACTTTCAGACCAAGAAACAAACCTGGAGGTCCCTCCAAGCAAAGAAAATGCCAGTGCATACCAACAACACACGCTTGGTGTCCCAGCTCCCTTTCAGTTCTCTTAAGCTCTTTGAGGGTAAAGACAATGCCTCACACCTCTTCACTCCTCCTAAAGCACCTAAAGCAGAACTGAGGGGAACAGACTTTCAACAAAGAAGTGCTGAAGGGATCAAGTGAGTGAGCAAATGCAAAGGCCCTCCTCATTGTCTCCTTACTGATTCTCTCCTGCTACCTCAAGGCATTTGCAGAAATGTCAGGAGGACGGGATTAACAGCATCTATAGCCAATGCAAGGATTTAAAAATGCCCACCCCTGTCCCCTCCCTCACTGGCTAGACTCTAATATATGCATTGCCTGATTTTCATACATGCTGATTGCCTAGCGATTTCTTCTACAAGTGCCAAGGAGAAGAGTCACCCCTGGACTAAATGTAAAATCTTTATTCTCACCAATGTCTAAATCATTGTTTTCTCGCGGCCGAGATCCTGTGGCACACATTATTAATAGCTCTGGTCTCTCCACCACTTGACACAGCGCTCCAGCTGTCATTCTGCTGCCTGGCTCGTATGATTCTTGCACTGGTGAAGTGCCAGGCCCGGGCCTAGCCCATCAGTCACTGTCACCCACCACCCAGTGATGAATAGCCCGGCCGTCGCCGTGGCGAGGCCCGGGCTCTGATTCACACACGCCTGACTTTTACCAACTTCAGCATACCAGCTGAGGCCTATCCCAGCTGAGGAAGGCCGCAGTGACCTGGAAATGGCACCGCCTCCGCTCCTCTCCCCTCCCCCTCCCCTCCCCCCTCAGATTAGTTAAAAATGAAACAAATCCTAATGTGATCATGTCACTAATTATGCATTTAATTCAGTTATAAGGAGCTAATGGCTCCCTCAGTGACAGCTTTTACTGCTAAAAGGCAATTCATTCCTGAAACGGAGAAATCTAATTACACAAAATGCTTCATCCTAATCCTTTCAAAGAATAATCTTATTTGTAGACATTAACATCCCAGATGCTGCTGCTGTTTGTCCATTATGACAGTGTTTGTCCTGAATAATGTATAAATAGCTCTTTCTGGACAGTTGCATGTCACTAAATCAATACAGTTTGCTGCCTTCTGTTACATTAAGTCGGCCTGGGCAGGCTGGAGAAAATTAACCTTTTGTTTTCCTCCCCTCCCCCTTTCTCAAAGGGCGTTCAGAATTAGAAATGAGCAAAGGATCAAAGGGGACTGGGGTGGAATTGAAAGGGGACAGTGGGGAGAGAGGGAGTGAAGAGGGACAGGTATGAACGAAGCTGCAAACAGCAAAGGAAGGAATGTCAGGTGTAGAAACGCTGTGAGATGAACCACAAATGACGAGTGAGAGAAAATGGCAAACTTTTAGGAAGACTATTTTGAAATTACTCCAGATGTGGACCCGGACCAAGCATCATATGTGGTGATCCTTGGTCTCAGCCTTCTCAATTCTAAATGATGCTTTCTTTGAAATGGTGCTTTGATGCATATAGACAGCTCATGGCGAGTGGGGGTAGGCAACTAATGTTAAGAGAAAATGATAGCTGCATGAATCAGTTGACTGAGACATCCTTGCTCAGACCACCATTTATATGGAAAGCGTTCAGGGCGGTGCATAATAACAACAACTTATACGTGTGTAATTTATGGCTTAACAAAGGGTTTACCCAGAGATAATTTCATTTGATTTACACAACCTTGAGAGGTAGGCATCAGGGTTCTCGTTCCAAAGGTGAGAAAATGGAAGCTAAATGACTTGTCCAAGGTGACGTAACTGCCACTCTGTCTTCCAGCTCTTGGTTCCGAGTGGAGTCTTTCCATCATCCCACAAGTGACCCTCTGCAAATGCCACACCTCTGAGCATTTGGGAAGCTCTCCTAGCAAGGGTGTTTTATATTTCATTTTAGGGCACCCGACAATGCATGTGCATGTACACACGACACCCCTTCCCATACACACATTCCTTTCTATGTAAAACATAGATAGGTGAGTTTTAATATGTAATTATTCAAAGATTGTAATAGTGTGCAAATATAATTTAATTTCTAAATACTATGAGTTCTCTTCTGAAGATTAGATAACAGACTGATGAAATTTTTCTCTGAAGAGCCAGATAGTAAATATTTTACACTCTAAGTGCCATTGTCTCACTGTCACCACTGCTCAATTCTGCCATCGTAGAACAAAAGCAGCCATAGACACTGAGCAGACTGATGGGTGTGGAAGAGGTGGCAGGCTGGATTTGGTCTTTGGGCTGTAGTTTGCAGACCCTTGGATTAGAGAATATTAAAAAAATTTAACCTGAGTAGTTTTACTTGAGTTGTAAATTTTACCTTTGTTTCCTTCATATGATTACGCTTGCTCCCAGTCACTGCTTTGTTTTTAATATTGTCTCAGAAGAATACAGTTATCTGCCTTCATATAAACTCCATAAAGAGAGAGTCCTGTAGAAGCAAAATTGACAAAGTGGATGAGAATGCTTTATATTCTCCTTGCCTTTGCTTGATTTCTGTTTAGTTCACTCTGATTGCTCTTGGGAATATGGGCCAGAATTCAGTTTCATTGCTACACTGTTGGCTGGTTCTTGTTTATGTTCATGTTTTGTTTCAGTGCAGGAGTAGGATGAGGGGCGAGGGACACAATGCAGCTATTGGGATTAGCTTCCACTGTTTGAAACCTCCCACTCAAAGCTTGCGTTAATGCATTTCAGCAAAGAAAATATATCACTATAAGGCAGACCTGTTTTAAAAAGGGCTTTAGCTCGGTGAACCACTAGAATGCTGTGCTGGGGTGGAGTGTCATCTTTAAGATGGTCTAAGGACAATAGCCTATCGAGGTTTCAGGGTAGAAATGAAAGCCAGGTAAGGAAACAAGTTCAAATCAAAGATATAGACATGTACGCTCGTTGATGTGCTTCTCAAGCTCACACCACACAGTGAATGACATCGGAGCCTTACTACAAACGCGATCTTCATTATCGACAGCCTGCCGCAGAGACCTGCTTAGAGGCCCGCAGCTGGCATGCATTGGTGGATGCGGGGAGCTATTTTGGATAAGCACTTCAATCGGCAGTGGAAAAGCAAAATATTGTCTAAAGTTGATTTTGAGAGCAAAAAATCAAATAAGAGGCCCAGAGAAATGACAGAATAATAAAGCATCGAAGCCTGCCTTTGATGAAATTAAACGGAGTACCCTGGAGGTGCATGGATTGTACAGCATTTGAAGGGTCCTTGTGGAAGAGTTCAGAACATTCTTTGCTTTATCTTTTAGCCTAGCTCTTTATCTTGTGTTATATTCCTTTACTGCTTTGCTGAAGTACGATTTTTCTTGCCTTCTTCCTATTTCCCTAAAAGTATATGTGAGATAGTCTATTTTGAAAGTAAGCCTACGCATGGCATTATAAGGTTCACTCTTGGGAAAGGATTCAGTGTTGAATTCTTAGATTAGCCTCTTCCTGGGGAAGCTTTGATTTTGTGTATCTTTTGAATGTGAGTTGTCGGGTTTCTTTGGAGTGAACCCTTTAGCATCTCAGAAGTTATTATTAAGTCCTTGGCTTTGTAACTTCTACATTTGTCAGACTTTCAAAAATCGTTAAGGCTCAGTCAAACTGACCATATTAGTAATTCCATTACTACTTGGAATATGAGATTTTAAAAGTAAATAATAATCTATTCTGTAGAAACAGGCAGGGCTTCTCCAACGGAATCTGAATTTACTGTGAAAGGAAGTACTATAGGATGAGATGCAGAGCAGAAAGTCTTATTTCTGGAAAGTAATTTATTTGGGGGGGTGCCCCTTTAAAGGATCAGGGCCAGCGTCACTGAAGAGGGCTCAGATTAGCTGATCTGGTTGATTGGGCCTTAATCCATCACTGCTTGAACCCCCTCAAATGTGTTATCACCAGGGATTTGTCTGGCTACATATGATTTCACACATCTGTCATCTAAATCACAGATCCAAATGCAAAGTCCAGCACTAGAAAACGTCACAGGCATTTGTGAAAATCCTTGGAGGAACTTGGGACCATAAATCAATGGATGGATTACAGTTCAATAGTACGACCTTCTCATTTATGATGAAAAGATGTTGTCCACGTGAATGCTTAGGTATTATGGTGATGAAACTATAAACAGGTATTTGAGAGTAAATCTCTCTGGTTCTTCCTTAGACGAGTCTCTAAGTACTATCTCCAAGACAAGAACCTTTTAAATTAAGACCAGACTGAAAAAAATAAGCTGTATGAAAGCTTACTGGGGATTAGCTTTGTGAATGGGCCAGACAAGTTTTGTTTTTGTTATTTTTAGATGGAATAGTAGTAGTAGTAGTAATGGTAGTAGGAACAAATATTCCTCCGGTGTTTGCTATAACTGTGCACTCTGCTGAGCACTTCTTTCGTATTATCTCAGGAAACAGTGTCAGAGAGATGAATCCATGCCCAGTGTGCACAGCTATGTTTTCGATGCAAAGAGCCAGGACTCCAACTTTGTGCCTCATCACAAGGAAAGGAAAGTCCACATCAGACTTTTCTTGATTTCAGAAGCAAAGTGAGAGGGTCAGAATTTTAAAAATATGTCCCATAAAGTGAGAGGCTCATCAAGTCAAATATTCTATTTGTTGGTCTAAGCATTGCAGAAAACATCTGTGGGAAGAGAGTCACTGAGAGTGCTTTCGGCTATGACCAAGCTCTCCCACTTGCCCACTGAGCATGCCTGGAGCTAACATGCCATAAATACTGATGTAATGGGTTAAAAGCCAGTGGGCATAGAGCGAGGCCGCATGTCCTTAGAGCCATCTTGGAAGAGATGCCTTGGACGGTAGAGATTTTTACAAATTCCCAAGGAGATCATATTTGATCATCACATTGGAAAGCAAAGCAAAATAAGAAAACAAAACAACACAAAACAAGAACTACCCACTTCACGAGCCTGAAATTGTTGCGTTATAGGAATCAGTCTGGCATCACCCTGATGGCAGGGTCTAAAAGTACTGTTCAGCTGTCTATTGGGAAGAGGGGCCTTTATGAAGGAATTTTAATGCTTAGTTAATTTCCTTGGGAACAGGAAGATTCATCCCTTCCATACCTCCCATAATTGGGCATTTACCATTATTTTTTCTGATTGAGACTGAAGTGTGACAGAGTGAGGAAACTTTCACTGTCTGATGTTTTCACAGAAGGAAAATTTTATATACCTTCATTCTTTCATTTCTTGAAAATAACTTTCCATGAGAGTCTATCTATGTAGTCAATGTAAATTTCTTTGAATGTTATTTCTCTTCTCAAATTGAAATACAAACTTATGAAATAATACTTGAAGATGATATTTTTTCCTTTGATTTTGTCATTTAAAGGCTTTTTATTGAATTAAAATAATGAACATTTGTTGAGCCTTTATAATGCTCCTGGAACCATGCTAAGTGTTTTATCTGCATGATCTTACTTTTGTTTCTCACAATAGCTATGATGTAGCTCTATTATCATCCCATGTTAAAGATGAGGAAACTGAGGCACCAACTGGATAAGTAGCTTGTGCAAGGCTGTTTTCCTAATTAGTGGCAGAGCATTTGAACTCAAATCTGGCTGACTTCAAAGCCCTTTCTCTTAGTCACCTTTTTTTGCCTCAATCTGAGAAAATTAATACCTACAAAAAGTATGAATGTTGAAAGCAGTTGTAGGCCTTGTGGATGTTGTACAGCTGAGAGAAACCTTAGAGATCACTTCTTATCTTTATTTTAGTAGCAGATAAATCAAGATAGGAGATTACGGCTATATCAATTGATGTTAAATGCCTGTGTCAATCCGCTCAATTAATCTGGTGATGTTAATTGTTTGGTATCAAACAGAAAAATAATGTTGATTAAACCAACTTTTCACTGTTCAATTGGTTATTCTGACAGAAAATGAACTCAACTTTAAAAAATTATTTTATTGAAGTGTAGTTGATTTACAATGTTGTGTTAATTTCCACTGTACAGCATAGTGATTCAGTTATATATATATATATATATATATATATATATATATATATATTCTTTTAAAATGAACTCAACTTTAGACAAAGCATCAAGATCACAAATACATTGTAAAACTGATGATTCAAACTGTTTTGGATTTCTACTCTATGCAACATGATGCTTATTTATGCTACTGAAAGTGAAAAACAATTCTCTTCACTTTACCCCTTTAATTCAAAGGCTACACAGTGTCAAATAGCTTGACAATTTTGTTGTAAATGAATTGAGTATAGAGACAGCCAAAGTCTGTTTCACCTTTGAGGGCTGCAAGATTTCCTTTGGACCTGGGCAAACGTCTCTATTTTCCCTCTAGTTATCTTTGAAGTAGTCATGCTTGCTCACATAATAAGTTCCCTAACTCTGTATGCTTTTGTCAGCTCAAATGTCTTTGAGTCTCTCGTCATAGAACTAAGAGGTTGAGCAGACTGGAGATGTTCATCTCCTGCGTTGATAGATCAGTCCTAGAATCAGTCCTCCCGTGTTTTACTTCTCTCGGAAAGGCTCTTAGAATCCTACACACTCATGATAAAGTAAAATCAGATCAGCTCCTCCCTTCCTGCCTCCCTCCTCTCCCCCAGAACATTATTGTCATTGGGACTGATTTAAGAGACAGGGTACGTGCATCTCGGTGTCCGGATCTTGCGTTGACCTGACAGTGCCCACATCTATGAAAAGCATTGCTTGATCTAGACACTGAGGCAGTTTGATATAGAGGCTATTGACAGGGAATCAACTTGAAAGCCCCAACACGCCTTTTCCGGAGTCACTTTTCATATTGCAAGTGCAATTCACACGTATTTGCCCTGTGGCACCATCAGGCATTACGAGAGAGCCAGGAAACCTGGAACTCAGACATTATGGGAAAATAAAAGGAAATTATTTTATGTTGTTCAATAATGTTACATCATTATCTTTGTGATGGGCTAATTCATATACTCTACAGAAGACTATTTATGAATTAATGGCTTGGGATTCCAAATTTAAGTTAAAAAAATATGTAACTTAAGCTGATGGATTCAATTTGCAATTCAAATGGGTATTTTGTACATTTGCCCAGAGTCTTTAAGTCAATAGGCTTAAATAAGTAAACAAAAACTTCTCCAATCATTTTAATAACTTTCTCTTGGCTATAATACTCCAAGTCACTATGACCGGAAGTGACATCAGCAACATAGCTCTACTTTCTATTAGCCCAAGGTGTTCTTTGAGCTAAAATGTGCCATCTATATGTATCTTTTTGATGACTTTTTCACCATGTAAAATATTTCCAGGGAAGTTTTTTGTTCAGTTTTCTTTTCTCTTTAATCCTGTTAATTTTACTTTTTGCAAATAATATTTTAGGTTGAACTCATTTATTTGCTCTGACAAAATCATTGTTTTTGTTTTTACAAAGGACTAAGAAGGTGAATATCAGGAGAAAACACAGGATTAGATTCAGGATAAAGATAGGAACACCACATTTTAGTTATCACTGTGTTGAGGGAATTGGGATAGCTCAAGCTGGTCCTTCAACTTAAAAACATCTGGAACTCAAAAGACAATCATGAAACATCTATTCCAACTATTCCTGCCCAGCCCCTCATGGCAGACTCAAGATCAGGACTCTTGAGACCAGTAACATGTTACATTATCATTTAAAAATTCATATCATAGCTTATAGGATGTTAGAACTGGAAGGGAACATGTATTTCAAACTTCATCCACTAGAGATAAGTAACCTCTGGTCCGGAAAGGTTAAATTAGTAGCCTGAAGTGTACAGCTTATAACGGAGCTTAGCGCGTGTCTTCTATTTCCATGGATGGCTTGGCCTTGGGATGTTGACCTGTTTATTGGCCTTGGATTTGCCCTTTAAATCTATTCATTCATTCATGCATTCATTTATTCATCCAGCACCTACTATGTACCATGCTATGGGTAAAGCTCTAGGATACAGAAGAAAATAGGCAAAATCCCTGACTTCATTGAATTGATTTTCTAGGGAGAGAAGATAGAAAATAAATAAGTAAATAAGTAAGTAAATAAATAAATAAAATAATTTTAAGTAGTGATTAGTATTCTGAAGGAAAAATAAAGTAGGGTAAGATGTTAGAAAATGCTAGGCTGAAAGGAGGCATCGTTTTGATAGGATGGTCAGAGAAAGCTTAACAACTTGATCAGGGTTCATTTGAGTAAAGACCTGAAGAAGGCAAGGACAAGAGCTATCCAGGTATTTAGGGGGAAAGTGCTCTAAGCAGAGGGAGCAAGTGCAAAGGCCCTGAGGCAGGGTGTGCTCATCCACTGGTTCTCTAGAACTTCTTTTTGGGCAGACTCTGATTCGGTTTCTGTAGAGCCACCATGCTACCTGCAAGCCAGTGTTTTCCTGGGAGGAGCTGGAGCAGGACCAAATTTTGGAGTCAGATCCAATGTGAGGTTTCCTAAAGCCCTTGATATTTAGTTAGATGATGTTGGGCAGATGGGCCTGATTGTGTGTCAGTAAGAGGGAGAGGAAGAGAAAAAAAATGCCTTTTGGGGATGGATATCTCTTCTGGCTACCAGTGATAAGAAGTTCACCTGAAAAATCTTTCCACTAAATAATATTAAACTTCAATAGTGTGATAAAGGATCTTTATTTAATTAATTTGTTTTCAATTGATTCCAAAATAGTGCATTAGCTTTTTAAGGGTCCCCTGGGTCCATGAGGCCCAGGGCACATTGATAACTATCTTCTTGCTCCCAACACCCAATGTGTACTTGAGGGTAGGGACAGGCTTCGTCTAGAGCCAAGCCTCCTGAAACAGGAGAGGAATGCCATCAGGACTTGGGGCTTATCCCATTAGGAAAAAAGAAGGGATTGAGGGGAAAGAGGGAAAAGGTGGATCCCCAGTTAATCCAGGGGACTGAAAATATTCTTCCATCTCGTGACATCTAGAAAAAAATGGAAATTAAAATATTGAGTGACTAGAGTTTAAACAGGGTATCCTAATTTGTAATTCGTACTGAGTGATACTTTTTAAAATATACTTTCGAATTATGCTATGGACTGAATTGTGTTCATATGTTGAAGCCCTAACACCAGCCGCCCCGCCCACCGCCATTGTGAGTGTATCAGGAGACAGAGTCTTTTGGAGGTAATTAAGGTTAAATGAGGTCATAAGAGTGGGGCCTTAATCTGATAGGACTGTGGCGTTGCAAAAAAAGGGAGATCTTTCTCTCCTTCTCTCTTTCTCTGCCATGTGAGGGCACAGAGAGAAGGCAACTCTGTGCAAGTCAGGAAGAGAGCTCTCTCCCGAACACAACCCTGCTGGTACCTTGATTTAGAATTTCCAGCCTCCAAAACTGTAAGGAATAAATTTCTGTTGTTTAAACCACCAAGACTATGGTGTTTTGTAATGGCAGGCCAAGCAGACTAAGGCAAATTCGTATCTGGATGGCTACCCTGTGATACAAATTGATTTTCATACCAAATGCTAAAGTATTCTAATCTGGATCCCAAGGGACTCTTGGTAACCTGGCAATTTAGGGATACCTTTCCAAACTCCATGGCCTTCTGTGTCCTCACATCCACAAAATAAATCATGTTTGGAGACAGGAACTAAGGACTTGGCTAGGCTTGGCTCTGCCATTTTAATTTCTCATTAGCTTTACCCACCTCTGTCACTAACCAGCTGAATAAACTCAGGCAAGCCACTTAACCTCTCTGTTTCACAGTTCCCCCATCTTATGAGGACCAGATGCCATCGGGTCTGTGAAAGTACTGAACATTCTGAAGTTTTAAATGAAAGCGAAAACATTCTCGTTCAATAGAAAACCATTCTCTTCATTGCAATTGAAGGGCCGCTGATTTTGAAGCCAGGGCTTCTGAGCTGTTCAGAGGTGGTAACAACCAGCATTTGCATAGTTCATTCAGCATTCCCACACCTCATCCCACTGATTCTTCAAGATGGAACCTTGACAAAGACACTTCAGAGGCCTTGTGAAGAGAGGCTCCCTCATTCAGCAGAGGTGGTCGGAACATGCTTCTAGTTGCCTTGTCCCTGCACTGTGTGCAAGTCAGAGCCTCCTGTGAGGTCGGGCAGCAAGCCTCGCCAGGCATCCGTGGCCTGCCACCCCTCCATCATTGTCAATAAGCGAGATGGAGAGACCTGTACATCATTTCATTTACTATTGCAATGATTACATAGCTCATTGCCTTCCCATTGTTTCAGTGATAGATTTAATTAACTTCCAATTAATCATAGAGGGTGATATTTAATGCTTAGCCCAGCACTGAGCACAGTGTCACAGACCAAAGAATATATTCTGAAGGCTTCAGTAATCAAGAGGTCATGTAAGATAGATGTTCTTCACTGAAGGAGAGGGAAGATAAATCTGTGTGTCCAGACCACTCTGGCTAACTGTTTTAGGATAATTGTTTTGCATCCAGATGATAACTTTCCATAAGGCACAACCATGCATAGCACAGGAGAGATAGATGGAGGGAGAGAGAGATAATAGGGTTACAATATGGAGAATTCACTTGGCTGTAATTCCCATCTGATGCCAACCAGACTCAGCTCACCAGGGAATTCTGCTTAGATTTGCAAGAGTGCAAGTGCTATAGCGGGTCTAACTTAGGACCTTATGCTGAAGAGACGCTCTATAAATCTTTGTTCAGTGAATGAGAAAGGAGGCCCACAGATCTTGGTTAGGTTGGCTTTTTGCTTTCAATAATCACGAGGGCTTACTGACATTTTGCTCATGATGTGATACCAAGTATTTCTGTCTCTGTTTCTTGAGAAGAGGTGAGACTTGCATGTCGGAGCGATGGAAACCCAATGTCTCTGGGTCTAGCAGTGTGGCGGTCACTCTCGACGCTGTGTCCCCAAAAGGATGTAGATCCCTGAGCTACAGCCCAGGCAACTAAAATGTTTTTAATGAAATAGATCAGAACCTCTGAGGAAAAGATTCTAGAAGTTTCCTGAACACTCTGTGAGAAACTCTGTTTTGACTCAGAACAAAAACATACTTGAGGAAATCAATCATATATCTTGTATTTACATTTACTTTCAGGTAATGGTATGGTAACAAATGATAATACAGATTACAGCCCTTTATTCTTTCTTCACCCATCTATTTGTCTATTCATAATTACGTGCTAAGCATTGTTATATCAATAAAATGGTCATTTCTATATTATTTCAAACAATGTCTAGAACATTAAAATCTCAGGATAAAAGGAGTAATTCAAACTGAACTGTAAAGTCACTGTTGACAGGCTTTGACCAGGAGTGATAACAAAATTTTTGGAAAGTATATGGTTCTCATTAGATTACTTGTTGTAAGTAATAAAGCCCTTGTTATAATATAAAAAGTTGTCTGGGTGTGTGTATATTTTCTGGAGAAAGTGTCTATAGCTCTAAATGTGGATTTGTGACATTGAAAGGTTAAGAACCCCAGTGCTCCAGCGTTTCACTCCCAAGAGGTTAATATATCTGTGCCAATTGACATGAAATAAGGAACTATTAACCAATTCCATAGAATTACACAATCCCTGTTCTCAGAAAAGTAAGATGTGGCATTATGTCTGGCATCTACAACTTTATTTAGATAAATTATTTCTGCAGTTAACTATTCAGAATAAGATTTCAGATCAGGATACACATGGCCCAGGCCTTGGAGATGCTATTTGCTTTAAGTCCGAGGAGAGGGCTTCCCTGGAGGTGCAGTGGTTAAGAATCCGCCTGCTGGTGCAGGGGACACGGGTTCGAGCCCTGGGCTGGGAATATCCCACATGCCGGGAGCAGCTAAGCCCGTGTGCCACAACTACCGAGCCTGCGCTCTAGAGCCCATGAGCCACAACTATTGAGCCCATGTGCCACAACTACTGAAGCCTGCTCGCCTAGAGCCCGTGCTTCACAAGAGAAGCCACTGCAATGAGAAACCTGCACACCGCAATGAAGAGTAGACCCTGCTCGCTGCAACTAGAGAAAAGCCACGCACAGCAACGAAGACCCAATGCAGCCAAAAATAAATAAATAAAATAAATAAGTTAAAAAAAAAAAGAAAGAAAGAAAGCCATTCTTTCTTTCTCCTCCATTAAAAAAAAAAAAAAGTCCTAGGAGAGGGGCATCTGACAAATAGCATACTTAGTGACTGAATATGCTTGTGATTGTTACTGGAGTGTGTGTGTGTGTGTGTGTGTGTGTGTGTGTATGTGCTGGTATGTGTGCATGCACACCGCAGGACTCAAAGCTCTAGAAATAACTTGACAGAAAGATTGAAGCAAGGGGAGGTCCACCTGGTCCACTTTACTTCACATACCGGGAGTCAAATGCAAAATGAGAGGCACATGCCTTGCTTTATGATGGAGACGCCCCGCTTCACTTTGCAGTGAACAAATTGGAGATGGAACAAGAATGAACTCTTGTATTATCTACCTGCCCTTCCAGTCAAGAGGTTGACAACTGAGCAGGGCCATGAGATTATAGTCATGACCCAGTATAAAAGAATGAGAGACATTTGCCACTCTTGTTTCAATTCTGGTCGTAAAAATGCATTAAGTTTGGCGTGAGTTTCTGTTCTTGTTGAAAGTGTCATCATAGGAAAGCAGAATCAGGAGAAGCTCCCAGAGGATTCCCTGGGATAGATCACAACATGTGCCTGGTTTGCTCTCTTACTAGGGACTTGAATGATTTCTCCCATCGATCTTGGGAGGCCACTAGAATATACTTATTTGGACATAAAAATAAAGATTCCCTTTCAGGACAAACTACTTAAGCAAAGAAGCTGTAGGATACGTGCTGTGTGAATATAATCCAACCATTTGAGTAATTCTACCCAAGGGAAATCACAGCAGAAACCTCTGTGTATCATGTAATCTATCAGGGCAAACAGTACAATGTACCAAGCTGGTCTGCTAGCCCTCAGGCTGTTTTCTAGGCACTTCTTTCCTCCCTTAGGAGCCAGCGCTTTCTGATGCTCCAGGCCTCTTCACATATTTAATGCAGACCTTGGTGCAGATCTTCCCTCTTTAGATATCACTTTTCTCAGTTTCTTCTTCCTATCAAAATCATCCAGTTCTCCATCGCATTTCCTTCAGGCCCGTGCATTTTTCAAGTTGCATACATTCTGATAATTTAATCCCTGTGGAGGTGCATATGTGTGCTAATGGTTTGATGTCTCTTAACATATTTGCATTTGGCAGTCTTTTCAGAGAAACCCTGTCTTAGCTCGAAGGAATAAATCTAATGGTAGTAAATCTCAATTCGTCGCAGGGGCTGAGATATTTGGAAGTGGGATGGAGGAAGAATGGAGAAACTAAATCATATTGGTTGTGCAACTGTGTGGTTTATTATACATATATCCGATTTTTAACTGGCGATCAAGGAGGAATAATTCTCTCTCAAACTCCCCATTTATATTTATCTCTAAATAAAAATGGGAATTTTCAAGGCTACTCATCCTACAGTCACTTTCATCTGCTCCTGATAACGTGGAGTTGGACTTTGTAATCTTTCCTTGATATTGAGTTAATTCAAAACATGTTTACTGAGTGTTTGCTATGTCCCAGACCTGGTGATTGGTGCTGGGATACAAAGGCACAATCTCTGACTTTAGGTTAGTGTTGGAGATGGACAAGCAAGCAGGCAATTTCGATACAGGTGATATGCCCTGTGATGGAGTTACTGCAGAGAGGCACCTAAGCTGTGTAAGGAGAGAAGGAAGGGTTCCTGGAGAAGCCATATCTTATTGGAAAGCCAAGGAATGAGAAGGTATGTGGAGAATTGTTTGCTATTTGTTAGGGTTTAGGCTAAGATCGGTAATAGACTTCAAAATACAGTGGCTTACACAGGATAGATACAGATATCTCTCATGAAATCCTAGCGATAAGAGGCTTAGAGTGATGCAGCTATTTTCAGCAAGTGCCTCTTGCCTCTAGGTCCAAGAGAGGTGCCTTTGCTGCATCTGTGTCCCTGCCAGCAGGAGTGTGTCAAGGGTCGGGAGCAAAAGAGAACAGCAAGTTGGCAGACTCTTAGTCATTCTGTATGGGAGGATAGGAATGTCAGAGGCAAGGGTAGAGTGACCATATATGCTCTGCTCAGAAATTTGGATTTTTCCATGGAGAGTGATGGGAAGCCTTTGTAGGGTTTCAAGCAGAGTAATGACCCAGTGAGATTTTAATTTTAGAACATTTACTTTGGCTGAGTAGTTCTTTAGTTATCAATAACTTTCAGCATTTCATACAGCTGAACTTCTACTCTGAAGGAGTAGTGAATATAGAGATGAGCTACAGATTATAATTCAGTAACTTAATAGTTCAGTAACTGAAACTTCACATAAAAAGAAGGATCTCTATATGTAAAAACTGGCCTTGGGATAAGGTCAGGTTGTTTCTGGAAATGTGTTTTTGGAAAATGATCAGAATTTTTTGATCATGTGGTCTTTTCTCTCTCACTGACTTCTTTCTCCTTAAAATATATGCTGTAGGGAAAAGTTTAAATAAAACGTTTTTCAAGAATTGCAACCTTAAGTGGAGAGCAGAACAGGCAATGCCATGTAAAACGGGATGGTGGTAGCTAATACAAGTTCACAGGCCACTCCCTCCCGCTCTGCTTTTACCCTTTCCCAAATATTTGTGGTAATATATTGTGCTTTTTATACATAACTCTAGAATATAGATTTCCTTCTCCATTGTCTGCAGTATTTTCCTCTTTATGGAATAATTCATTTTTAACTATGGTATTTACATTTCACCATGTAGTAAATTTCACCTCTTATTTGAAATCTACTTTTCATAGCACTTAAGTTCCACAAATGGGCTGAGGACAGAGCTAAAGAGGTTACTGTAGGTCAAGACAAGTGGTAAACTTGTTAGCAGCGCTAAGTTCCAATAATTAGGACTTGGAGAGAAAGACCCATTTCCTTAGTGGCATGTATCTTGTTTTGTCTGATGTTGGCTAAAAATGAAAGATTGTACTAAAATAAGACACAAAAACTGAAGATTCCTGGGTTATTGGCAATTTTGTGTATTGGGGAATGTGGAGTGTTGGGATTTTACTTGAAGGGGTGAATAGAGGCTCTGCTTTGGAATATTAGACATGATACTAGGATTTCAGGTGTTGAAACTCAAATGTAATTCTGTGGATAGTATTTTTCCATAAAATGTCAGCAGTCATCACAGGGATGAGTGCTTGGGGGAAGAAATGGAGACATCACAAAACATTGTCTCTTTCACAGAATTGTATAAGGTAGGGCATTTCCTGGTAGAGCAATTTATAATACTTAGTTTTCTAATTACCTATGATATTCATAGAGTTCACAGTGGAAAAATATCTAATGGTATGGAAAGAACATTATGTTTGACATAGATGGGCCAAGAGAAATCCCTTGGCTTTCTAGGAAGAAGGAATATAGATGATGCCATGGTCCGAACAAGTGAATTTATTTCCAGTAGCAACAGAGTGCAATACTGAACTTGAAGTAAAGCATGTTCATTCTAGAAAACGTGTTCCTTCTCTGATAAACTGTTTCTGTCTCTGATCAAGAAACTAGAATAGTACACTGGAGGATCCAGGTCATGCTCCCAGGAGCCTAGGCAATAGCTCAATCAGAAACAGGTAAAAGCTGAGTTGAGAGAGTACTGTCAATCACTGCTCAGTTAGATTGAATTGACAATGGCTTTTCAGTATGGCTTTGCCTGGCAAACATTTGGAGTTCTAAGAGAAGGAAAAACAAGCCTATGTTCTCAATGTCAAATTCATTTTGGCCACTTGCTTAAGACCCCCTGGAGAATCCCAACAGGAATGAGACCCTGCATTTTAGAAAGATAGACTTCTGCTCAATGTATCAGCAGTTCTGCATGGCTGCTTCTATCACCAATTTCTCTGATAAAAAACTTTATTTACCAAGTGCTGCACTTCCTTTCTCTTGCTTAACCTGTGGAAAAATTCAGTCGGTTTCCAACTGCTCTTTTTTGACTGAATTTGTCCAAGAAAATACTTCTATACCCTTCAGTGAACAGAAGGAAGACAGCATTTTGGGATGAGAGATGGCAAGAGAGGAAATTCCACAAGTGGAGGTTAGACGTGACCATTCCTTGGGCTCACGCCAGTCATTACTATTACCTACACTGCTTCTGGGCTGATTCGTTTGTCCATTTGTGACCCCTACATATAGAAAATGCATTCTTAGGAGAGCATTTATCCCATGGGCTTTTCTACAATCTCAATATCACAACCCTGGAGGCCTCAACTACCTTATCAACAGGAAGTTTGAGCAAGTCTTCCCGACCCCTTCTTCTCTTTCAATACTTCTCTATCCACAAAAACAAGCATTATTTTGACTCATATTAGTCCAATTAAACTGAAACTCTTGTTTTACTTTTTATTTTTTTAATTAATTAATTAATTAATTTATATTTTTATTTTTGGCTGCGTTGGGTCTTAATTGCTGCACGCGGGTTTTCTCTAGCTGTGGCGAGCAGGGGCCACTCTTCGTTGTGGTGCACGGGCTTCTCGTTGCGGTGGCTTCTCTTGTTGAGGAGCACGGGCTCTAAGTGCATGGGCTTCAGTAGTTGTGGCTCTTGGGCTCTAGAGCGCAGGCTCAGTAGTTTTGGCGTGTGGGCTTAGTTGCTCCGCGGCATGTGGGATCTTCCCAGACCAGGGCTCGAACCCGTGTCCCCTGCATTGGCAGACGGACTCTCAACGACTGTACCACCAGGGAAGTCCTCTTGTTTTACTTTTTATGATTTTTTTTTCTTCCTGTTTCTAACAATGTTATCCATGCCTTCCCAGATACTCAGTCAAGTCTTCCTCAGTTGTTGAAGACAAGAGACATTGCACTGGGAGCCAAGATCCTGAGTGCCTTTGACTCAGCTCACCTGACTCTGCCACTAGCTAGTGGTGTGATCCTAGGCCAGTCACTTATTTTTCCTGATCTTTAAAACGAAGAAGTTGGACAGGATGTTCTCTAAGGTACCACGTGGCTCTATAGGCTTGACTGAACTGCTAAACACTGCTTCTCTCCAGGTCTAGCCTTTAGCGTCCACACCCGCTGTCAGCAGCCTCCTTTCTGTTCCCCAGTTGCTTCTAGTTGCTAGAAAGATTTCACCAAACTAATTTTGTTCTATTCATTAATTAACAATATAAATACATACATTTAAATTAACAACTCCTCCAAAAACCGGTGAACCATTAATAATAAAATTTTATAATCATCATAAAACTGTCTAGGGCATGGAAGATGGTATAATAATTCACACATAATTGCTTTCAACCTTGGGCCCACAAACACACTAGTTGGAGAAATGAATTCAGATACTGTAATTCATGCCAGGTCATGTTTTATTATTTAAGTCATCCCTGTTACTTAAAAAAAAAACTTTGATGTTCAAATAATCTACAAATTCACAGTGCCACAAACTACAGGGGAATTTAGAGAAAGTTCACATTTGCCTATTTTGTCGGCCCTTCATGCAGAAGATCCATCTGAATCTTGGTGTTCTCTATAGAACAGAGGTTATTTGACTAAATGGTAGAAATAATTTATATAATATAAACAATAACCTTAATTGCAAGATTAGAGTATTGAGAAAATTCTTCATTAACTTACAAAAAAGAGGTGAGCAGCCCACAAAGTGAGCAAAAATAGCAATTGCAAACCAAGTGGTAGAATTAAATCATAATATTTAAGAGCACAAATTCTGGAGCCAGGCTTCTGGGGTTGAAATCTCAGCTCCACTACTTACTAGTTGTACTTGACCTTGGGTAAGTTACTTCACCTCTCCAACCTTCAGTTTCCTTATCTGTACACAGAGGAATATGATAATACCAGGTTGATATAAGGATTATATAAATTGATATAAGGAGATGTTTAGTACTTACATTAAGTGAAGCATTATATTATTAGTAGTATCATTAGAGACCATAGCATCCTTCCTTGAAGGCTTAGAAAGATGTGTGTACTTTGTATGTATATAGCCCGGGTCTTAATTGTATACGCAATGCTGCTTAAGATGGGTGGGGCTCCTCTGAGGTCTATTTGCAAATTTAACATGGTCAACTAAACCAGGGCAATTAATATGACATTGAAAATGTTCATATGAGTGAGGAAAATAACAGATTAAAGGAAAGGAAGCAAGACTGGGGAGGTATGTGTGTATTTTGAAAGTAAGTTAGCAGCATTCAAATGGATTTTAAAACTCAGTAATTTAGACATTTCTTCTAGGGTTGTTAGTGAGTCACTCTGTTTCTGCTCGTGAATCCATATTAGAGTTATACAGTGATTTTTTCTCTTAAAAAGAATATGTCGTACAAGGAAAGAGATGCACTTGTATTGATTTTTCTTGGGCACACATGTGTGGTCTGCCGAGTGGGGTGTCTAAGTCAGCTGTGCCACCCTCCCCCGACTCCCGTGTGTGTTTTGTTTCTGGTCCTCTGGTATGCGAGTACTGCCTCACAGTGTCCAGGGCTGTTAGCTGAACCCAAACCTGGAACACTTGAAAGCTTGTCAAAATCAAAAAGGTAGATACGTTTCTCTATGATTAGGTGACCAATGCCTATAGCAGATCGTGAATACCCAGAGGGCATCTGCCCAGACTTTGTATCACAAACTCTACCTCTCTCTTTCTGTCCCTCAGCTTTTAGGGCCCAATTAATTTGTGTTTGCCTTGTTCAACAGAACCCATTCTCAAGCAATTAATTTGTGTTTGCCTTGTTCAACAGAACCCATTCTCAAGCAAAAGATGCTGCTTGCTTTCAATTTGAAATATAAACCAGAGACTGGGATGAACTATACAAGGAAAGCAACTCAGTAATGTCATCTAATGGGAAGATCAGAGTTCTATGTCCAAACCTCCTGTAGGTGGGCATTTAATTGCTCTAACTCCTCATCTGTAAAATAAAAAGATTGGATTTGGTGACTTCCGATATCACTTACATTCAAATGGTCTATGTGTTTCATTAGGCTCAGGAATCTCAAAGTGGATCTGTTGACAAGAGTGTCATGAGGTTATTATGTTTGTGGATTTGGTTGGAGATGTCTGACACCTCTTTTTTATGTACTATTGATGTTTAATTATTTCATACATAAATTAATTTTTTTGGAATAATGTTCCAGGCACTCTATTAGGCAGTGGGAATATAACAGTTATTTTAAAAGGTATATATTCCTGTTTTCAAAATAAGGTGATCATCCATTTTCCCAATGAAAAGATCCCTAAAATAATTAAGGGGACAAACTAAATATACAAACCTTTAGGTTTATAGAGAAAGAAGTTGTCTGTTTATGGTATTTGTTTACATAATAACATTTAGAGTCACAGCATATAAATAACGTTAATGTAGAAATAGAATTTCGTCCACTCTCACATTTTTTAAAACAATGTTGTCCAGACTCTTCAGAAGCATTGTCGCCATCATCAGATACCTTTTCAGAATCATTACCACAGTTTGCCAGAGTGTATAGTCTCTCTCATCCAACTTGTTTGATTTACGTACTTTCTGGAATGCATGTATACTATATGCTTTCCTTGGAAATGCTATCCCGAGTCACAGTTTGATAAAAGTCATATTCTGTGTGTGTGTGTGTGTGTTTTAAGTAGTTTTTAAAAGGCTTTTTTGCAGCAACATCTCACATGCAGTTGGGAGAACATCCCTCAAGAAGAGTGACAAATCGTGTTAAATTTTTTGACTTTTAAAACATTTTTTTGTTGCCTTACCTCAATATATTTTTGGACAATAGTTTTCATTTATAACCCTGCAGGTTTGTGAATTGCAGTGCCCCTGAGCTCCATTTTTCAACTCGGTTTTTTGGGAGCTGGCTGCAAAACCGCAGGATTGCTTCAGGCCCTATTCTGGTTCCAGGGGGCAGGCTGAGCCTTTGGTTAATTCTTCTTCCTGATTGGAAATTAGAGTGACATGTGCCTGTCCAAACACCTAGAGCTAGTCTCTCATTGGTTCCCCCCTCTTCCTGTTCATCCTCAGGACGAATTGCAAACTGTGAGAAACAGGAGGTTAAAGGTGCTGATTCTCCAAGTGGGGAGATTGATAGTGAAGCGGCTGGAATGGCGAACCCGAGCACCAGGAGATGAGAAATGCGGTGCGTTTGAGAAACCTTTCCCGATCACACGGTGTACCATCCTCTGGGTTTCCCATGCATGTTTTAGCTGTAGGAAGGTTCCCTTGAACCTGGAGATTTGGGACCTATGGAATGGATACCACACAGTATTACTTTAAAGGGTCTGCATTTCCTCACCCAACCTCAACAATCCTCTCAGCCCCAAGAGTGTGCAGCCTTATATCTCATCCAGCTGTGGGTCTAGATGTGTTCCATCCAGGTTGCATCACATCGCCTGAACGAATTTTGTGAGAATTTCTCTCTCTTTCACTGTCTTTTTTTTTTTTTTTGTAATTTATTTTTATAATGGGGTTTAGCTGATTTTCACTGCTGTGTTTATGCCGCTTTACACCCACTTGATTCACTTACAGAGAGATATCAATAAATACTTTTTAAGATTCAAAAAAATTTTTTTTTTATTAATTCAGTAAGATAGTCTCTATGAATATCCAGAACTAGTACTGATTGAAATAATTATAAGGTAAAGTAACTTCTTTATAAGAACAACCATTTGTTAGAAATAAAGTAATTGAAAGGGTACTTTATATATATGGGATACGTTAAAAAGATTCCTAAATAAGGTGATTCTTCCCCTTCTTTGAGAATTTTAGGAAAATTCTTCACCTATGTATGTGGGAATCGATTGAGCTTTGAGAAGGCATACATTCCTCGTTCTGTTTATGCAGGTGGGAGTGTGGGATGGATGATAACAGAGAAATTATATTCTTTGTAAATCCTGACCTACACAACCATTGGTCACCGGGCACATTTACCTCACAGTAATATCAGACATTGTAATAACACATCATGCAACTTTTCTAAATGCTGCATTCTCATAGACAATTTGAAGAAAATGATGACCATATGCAGTTTATGATATATCTGTGTTGCTAAAAGCAACATTTCAAAAAAAAAAAATGCAACAAGGCACCCATCATAAATCAGGGGTTTAGGAAAAACTACCAAGTGAGTAAAGTGTGTGTAGCTACACACAACAAGAAATGCCAGGGGAGAAACTAGAACAATGAGGTGAGTTTCTAAAATCACTGTGGAGACTAGTCACACCAATTTTTCAACTTCTTTTTTCAACCTGTTTTGCAAGGTTCATTTCTGCCAGAATGAGGGTGATTTCCCCCAGGCAATGGCCTCTAACTTGTTGTAAATGAATCAATGCCCATCAGTTTCACAGGAAAAAGCATCCTAATCAGATAGGTTATCAATGGATTAGATTTCTATCTTGCTGGACATTTACTTCTCTTTTAGCTTTGGAAGGGAACTAAACATTTCGAGCCAAGTTGTTTGGTTTTGTCTGGAAGCACTGCAATGCCTTATTGATCTGTTTGGAGAGGAAAGTTTTCAGAAGAGACAGTTTCCCTGGATAGCTTAACCACTATTAAAAAGATAGCTGATTTCAATGAAAACCTTCCAATATATACACATACTTCCCTATTAAACAGAGTTCCTCGAGAGTAAATGAATCTTTTTGTTGGGTTATGGTCACCACTTTATGGACACCAATTAGTGTGACACTCACTGGAATACAGGGGTATTGTGAACCACAGTGCTTGGCCCCCTTGATGACTGGCTGTTTTGGGTGGTCTCATAGCATGCCACCAGCTGTCCCTTCTCACTGTAAGAACTTCTAGAAAAATCTTTCAACCCTCTTTTTATCTGTTATCTGCTGGAGATTATGATGGCGCCTTCATATGCCAGGGAAAGTTCAATAATCAAGCTTGGGAAGCAGTAGTGGGGCAAAGTTTTTTTATCCCTACTCCATCACTTACTAGCTGAGTAACACCGAACCCATTTCTTTACTTCTCCAAGCCTTGGATTCCTCATCTAAAAACAGGATAATTATACCCACTCTTCAGGATTAGAGTGAAACTTAAATGAGAGAAAAATAAGTCCCAAGGTCAGTGTCTGGCATATGGTATGGGTTCTATAAATGATACTTTCCATTGAAGTGTTCCAAACCCCTCCTTCATCAACAATAGTAAGTGAATAGACACTGTCCCTACTCCCTTCCTGCGGAGGAAAGTATTTCAGGTCATTACTTCATAGAGCTTTGATCTCAAGCTCTATAGGAGGCTTTGGAGAAAGGATGGTGAACAGGCAGGCCTGGTTCCTGCCGTTATGGAGCTTAGTGAGTCTAGTGTAGAAGACAGACAGGAAACAAATAATTATCCAACAAATTATTTAATTCCAATTGTCTTGAATGCTATGAAGGAGAAGGGGAAGTTGTATTTAAAAAGAAAACCTGTCTTAATATGGAAGGTCAGGAGAAACTTTTCTGAGATGCCACATCCAAGAAGAGGACAGAAAGATAACTAGGAGCGAGCTGGAAGGACAGATGAGTATTCTAGGCTGAAGGAGAGGCATTTGTAAAGGCTTTGCAGCTTGAAGTTTCAGAGCGCTGGGGAGCAGAGATGAGATGAGGGATTGGAGCTGAGCTGAGGCTGGTGAGGTGCATGGTGCAGGCTTTGGGGATGATGGCAAAGTTTTGGGCTTCACTCTGAGAGAGATGGGGGCCACAAAAGAGAATTAAGCAAGGACAATAATCCACAGGTTTGCAACCATTGACCGAATCTCGAAATGTTTTCATACTGCTGGGTAAATAGCTATACCCTGAGCCTCCTACCACCTATAACCCCTTTTCAGACCCACTCCCCCTTCTACCGCCCTCCACCCTTTGGGGTTAAGAAGGCCTCCAGGACCTTTCTAGCATTTCTTCCAATTGGTTGGTGGCCAATAGCATATAGGTTGCTAAATATGTTAAATATTTTATCTAGTTTTAAGCAAGATTCCATCCTCCCCTAAATTTTCTCCTTTACATATAAATTTACAGTTGTGCTCAAAATTGTTAAAGTAGACTGAAAGTATTGTAATTTAATGTGGTTGAAATATTTAAATGGTCTTAGGGCCTTTTGTCCATCTTCCCTTTCCTAACCCCCACCATATTGAATTTAACCCTGAGGTCTGTTGATTCTACTTCTGAAATGTCTCTTAAACTTATCCATTCCTTTCGACTCCTGCTGCTCTCATGCAGTCCCTTGCAGCTCTCCCTGGGCTTCTGTAATAACCCAGCAGCTCTCTGCCTGGTCCTTGTGTCCCTCTGCCTGGTCCATTCTCTCCCTGGCCCAAACCACTCTCCACATGGCTGCCAGTGTCCAGACAGTGTCTAATACACAGTTGGTGCTCAATAAATGTGTTTTGAGTGAATGAATAAATAAACAAATGTATTGTGAGACCATGATCAAATGACACATAAACAAATGGGTAAAAAGTGGAAAAACACAACCAATTACCCTCTGTTAGTGCTTCCCAAAGATTTTGGATGGGACACTGACATTTTTCATTTTATTAGTTATGTGTGTATTTTAATATGTATAAGAAAAATTTGATAGTACACTGAACTTATGCCTTGTTGCTTAGAATAAGATTGAATAAAAATGTAAATCAAGTTAAAATTGATTAAAACATATTAAGTTAATAATAGCTCAGTACCATTCAGATATGGCAAAATGGTGTAGTGGTCATACAATGACTGAAGTTTGGGAAAAATTGGTGAACACAATGCCACAAAAGCAAGTGAGGTTATACTCCTCCCTGAAGTAGAATGGGCTTGGATGAGTTGTCAGGGTCAAGCAAGGCTTGAACATGTGGCCCGCAAATCCTGGTAGGCACCAGTGCCTCCACATGTAAGTCAGGTTTAAAAAAAGAAAGAATAAGATAGCATTGAGAATGTGTGCTTCACAAGACTTCTGGGCATGGTAAACAGCCTCAGGTTATTTCAAGAGCCCTGGAAAACCTTTTAACAGATTGAGAAGTATAAAACAGGTTGAGTTATTTTTTTTAATTAAAATTTTTTTTAATTGAAGTATAATTGATTTACAATGTTGTGTCAGGTTTTTTTTCCCCCTTCTCCTAATTTTTTTTTTAACATCTTTACTGGAGTATAATTGCTTTACAATGGTGTGTTAGTTTCTGCTTTATAACAAAGTGAATCAGCTATACATATACATACATCCCCGAATCTCCTCCCTCTTGCGCCTCCCTCCCACCCTCCCTATCCCACCCCTCTAGGTGGTCACAAAGCACTGAGCTGACCTCCCTGTGTTATGTGGCTGCTTCCCACTATCTATTTTACATTTGGTAGTATATGTAAGTCCATGCCACTCTCTCACTGCGTCCCAGCTTACCCTTCCCACTCCCCATGTCCTCAAGTCCATTCTCTACTTCTGTGTCTTTATTCCTGTCCTGCCCCTAGGTTCTTCAGAACCATTTTTTTAGATTCCATATATATGTGTTAGCATACGGTATTTGTTTTTCTCTTTCTGGTTTGTTTTTTTGATATTGAGCTGCATGAGCTGCTTGTAAATTTTGGAGATTAATCCTTTGTCAGTTGCTTCATTTGCAAATATTTTCTCCCATTCTGAGGGCTGTCTTTTCATCTTGTTTATGGTTTCTTTGCTGTGCAAAAGGTTTTAAGTTTCATTAGGTCACATTTGTTTATTTTTGTTTTTATTTCCACTTCTCTAGGAGGTGGGTCAAAAAGCATCTTGCTGTGATTTATGTCATAGAGTGTTCTGCCTATATTTTCCTCTAAGAGTTTTATAGTGTCTGGCCTTACATTTAAGTCTTTAATCCATTTTGAGTTTATTTTTGTGTATGGTGTTAGGGAGTGTTCTAATTTCATTCTTTTACATGTAGCTGTCCAGTTTTCCCAGCACCACTTACTGAAGAGGCTGTCTTTTCTCCATTATATATTCTTGCCTCCTTTATCAAAAATAAGGTGACCATATGTATGTGGGTTTATCTCTGGGCTTCTATCCTGTTCCATTGATCTATATTTCTGTTTTTGTGCCAGTACCATACTGTCTTGATTACTGTAGCTTTATAGTATAGTCTGAAGTCAGGGAGTGTGATTCCTCCAGCTCCATTTTTCTTTCTCAAGATTGCTTTGGCTATTCGGGGTTTTTTGTGTTTCCATACAAACTGTGAAATTTTTTGTTCTAGTTCTGTGAAAAATTCCATTGGTAGTTTGATAGGGATTGCATTGAATCTGTAGATTGCTTTGGGTAATATAGTCATTTTCACAATGTTGATTCTTCCAATCCAAGAACATGGTATATCTCTCCATCTGTTTGGATCATCTTTAATTTCTTTCATCAGTGTCTTACAGTTTTCTGCATACAGGTCTTTTGTCTCCTTAGGTAGGTTTATTCCTAGGTATTTTATTCTTTTTGTTGAAATGGTAAATGGGAGTGTTTTCTTAATTTCTCTTTCAGATTTTTCATCATTAGTGTATAGGAATGCAAGAGATTTCTGTGCATTAATTTTGTATCCTGCTACTTTACCAAATTCATTGATTAGCTCTAGTAGTTTTCTGGTAGCATCTTTAGGATTCTCTATGTATAGTATCATGTTATCTGCAAACAGTGACAGCTTTACTTCTTCTTTTCTGATTTGGATTCCTTTTATTTCTTTTTCTTCTCTGATTGCTGTGGCTAAAACTTCCAAAACTATGTTGAATAATAGTGGTGAGAGTGGACAACTTTGTCTTGATCTTAGAGGAAATGGTTTCAGTTTTTCACCATTGAGAAAGATATTGGCTGTGGTTTTGTCATATATGGCCTTTATTATGTTGAGGTAAGTTCCCTCTATGCTTACTTTCTGGAGGGTTTTTATCATAAATGAGTATTGAATTTTGTTGAAAGCTTTTTCTGCATCTACTGAGATGATCATATGGTTTTCCTCCTTCAATTTGTTAATATGGTGTATCACATTGATTGATTTGCATATATTGAAGGATCCTTGCATTCCTGGGATAAACCCCACTGGATCATGGTGTATGATCCTTTAAATGTGCTGTTGGATTCTGTTTGCTAGTATTTTGTTGAGGATTTTTGCATCTATGTTCATCAGAGATAATGGCCTGTAGTTTTCTTTCTTTGTGACAACTTTGTCTGATTTTAGTATCAGGGTAATGGTTGCCTTGTAGAATGAGTTTGAGAGTGTTCCTTCCTCTGCTATACTTTGGATCAGTTTGAGAAGGATAGGTGTTAGCTCTTTTCTAAATGTTTGAGGGAATTCGCCTGTGAAGCCATCTGGTCCTGGGCTTTTGTTTGTTGGAAGATTTTTCATCACATTCTCAATTTCAGTGCTTGTGTTTGGTCTCTTTATATTTTCTGTTTCTTCCTGGTTCAGTCTCAGAAGGTTGTGCTTTTCTAAGAATGTGTCCATTTCTTCCAGGTTGTCCATTTTATTGGCGTATAGTTGCTTGTAGTAATCTCTCATGATCCTTTGTATTTCTGCAGTGTCAGTTGTTACTTCTCTGTTTTCTTTTCTAATTCTACTGAGTTGAGTCCTCTCCATTTTTTTCTGATTAGCCTGGCTAATGGTTTACCAATTTTGTTTATCTTCTCAAAGAACCAGCTTTTAGTTTTATTGATCTTTGCTATTGTTTCCTTCATTTCTTTTTCATTTATTTCTGATCTGATCTCTATGATTTCTTTCCTTCTGCTAACTTTGGGTTTTCTTTGTTCTTCTTTCTGTAATTGTTTTAGGTGTAAGGTTAGGTTGTTTATTTGAGATGTTTCTTGTTTCTTGAGGTAGGATTGTATTGCTATACACTTCCCCCTTAGAACTGCTTTTGCTGCATCCCATAGGTTTTGGGTCATTGTATTTTCATTGTCATTTGTTTCTAGATATTTTTTGATTTCCTCTCTGGTTTCTTCAGTGTTCTCTTGGTTATTAAGTAGTGTATTGTTTAACCTCCATGTGTTTATATTTTTTACAGATTTTTTCCTTTAATTGATATCTAGTCTCATAGCATTGTGGTCGGAAAAGATACTTGATATGATTTCAATTTTCTTAAGTTCACCAAGGCTTGATTTGTGACCCAAGATATGATCTATCCTGGAGAATGTTCCATGAGCACTTGAGAAGAAAGTGTATTCTGTTGTTTTTGGATGGAATGTCCTATAAATATCAATCAAATCCATCTTGCTTAATGTATCATTTAAGGCTTGTGTATCCTTATTTATTTTCATTTTGGATGATCTGTCCATTGGTGAAAGTGGGGTGTTAAAGTCCCCTAGTATGATTGTGTTACTGTCAATTTCCCCTTTTATGGCTGTTAGCACTTGCCTTATGTATTGAGGTGTTCCTATGTTGGGTGCATAAATATTTACAATTGTTATACCTTCCTCTTGGATCGATCCCTTGATCATCATATAGTGTCCTTCTTTGTGTCTTGTAATAGTCTTTATTTTAAAGTCTATTTTGTCTGATATGAGAATGGCTACTCCAGCTTTCTTTTGATTTCCATTTGCATGGAATATCTTTTTCCATCCCCTCCCTTTCAGTCTGTATGTGTCCCTAGGTCTGAAGTGGGTCTCTTGTAGACAGTGTATATACAGGTCTTGTTTTTGTATCCATTCAGCCAGTCTATATCTTTTGGTTGGAGCATTTAATCTATTTACATTTAAGGTAATTATTGATATGTATGTTCCTATTACAATTTTCTTAATTGTTTTTGGTTTGTTATTGTAGGTCTTTTCCTACTCTTGTGTTTCCTGCCTAGAGAAGTTCCTTTAGCATTTGTTGTAAAGTTGATTTGGTGGTGCTGAATTCTCTCAGCTTTTGCTTGTCTGTAAAGGTTTTAACTTCTCTGTCAAATCTGAATGAGATCCTTGCTGGGTAGAGTAGTCTTGGTTGTAGGTTTTTCCCTTTCATCACTCTAACTATGTCCTGCCACTCCCTTCTGGCTTGCAGAGTTTCTGCTGAAAGATCAGCTGTTAACCTTATGGGGATTCCCTTGTATGTTATTGTTTTTCCCTTACTGCTTTTAATATTTTTTCTTTGTATCTAATTTTTGATAGTTTGATTAATATGTGTCTTGGTGAGTTTTTCCTTGGGTTTATCCTGTATGGGTCTCTCTGTGCTTCCTGGATTTGATTGACTATTTTCTTTCCCATATTAGGGAAGTTTTCAACTATAATCTCTTCACATATTTTCTCAGTCCCTTTCTTTTTCTCTTCTTCTTCTGGGACCCCTATAATTCAAATGTTGGTGCATTTAATGTTGTCCCAGACGTCTCTGAGAGTGTCCTCAATTCTTTTCATTCTTTTTTCTTTATTCTGCTCTGCAGTAGTTATTTCCACTATTTTATCCTGCAGGTCACTGATCTGTTCTTCTGCCTCAGTTATTCTGCTATTGATTCCTTTTAGATAATTTTTAATTTCATTTATTGTGTTTTTCATCATTGTTTGGTTGCTCTTTAGTTCTTCTAGGTCTTTGTTAAACATTTCTTGTATTTCCTCCATTCTATTTCCAAGATTTTGGATCATCTTTACTATAATTACTCTGAATTCTTTTTCAAGTAGACTGCCTATTTCCTCTTCATTTGTTTGGTCTGGTGGGTTTTTACTTTGCTCCTTCACCTGCTGTTTGTTTCTCTGTCTTCTCATTTTGCTTAACTTATTGTGTTTGGGGTCTCCTTTTTGCAGGCGGCAGGTTCAGAGTTCCCATTGTTTTTGGTGTCTGCCCCCAGTGGCTAGGGTTGGTTCAGTGGGTTGTGTAGGGTTCCTGGTGGAGGGGACTGGTGCCTGTGTTCTGGTAGATGAGGCTGGATCTTGTCTTTCTGGTGGCTAGGACCACGTCCTGTGGTGTGTTTTGGGGTGTCTGTGACCTTATTATGACTTTAGGCAGCCTCTCTGCTAATGGGTGGGGTTGTGTTCCTGTCTTGCTATTTGTTTGGCGTAGGATGTCCAGCACTGTAGCTTGCTGTTCGTTGAGTGGAGCTGGGTCTTAGCATTGTGATGGAGATCTCTGGAAGAGCTTTCGCCATTTGATATTACATGGAGCCGGGAGGTCTCTGGTGGACCAATGTCCTGAACTCGGCTCTCCCACCTCAGAGGCACAGGTCTGACATCCGGCTGGAGCACCAAGACCCTGTCAGCCACATGGCTGGGGCCCTGGAGGATGGGCGTGAGGTGTGGGCCGTCGGTCCCTGGTGCAGGGTGAGCACAGCGGAGTCAGCTCCGACCCCAGTCCGGGTCCCATTCATAAGTCGCCGGTGGCTGCTAGCGGCCCCCGCGGCATCTGCTGACAATGCTTCCCTCGTCTGGTGGCGGCCGCGGAGCGTTGTGTCAGTTTTGGGTGTACAGCAAAGTGATTCAGTTATATATATATGTATATACACATATATATACATATATGTTCTTTTTCAGATTCTCTTCCATTATAGGTTATTACAATATATTGAATGTAGTTCCCTGTGCTATACAGTAGGATCTTGTTGTTTACCTGTTTTATATAATATATAGTAGTGTATATCTGCTAATCCCAAACTCCTAATTTATCCCTCCCCCTTTTCCCCTTTGGTAACCATAAGTTTGTTTTCTATGTCTGTGAGTCTATTTCTAAAACAGGTTGAGTTTTATCCCCCAAAGCTGAGGGTAGTGTGAAGTCATCGAAAGAGGCTGGATTTTGTAGGTAGAGAGATGTGAGTTCAAACACCAGCCTGTCTGTCACTTATTTGCTGTTTGATGTTGGGCAAATATTTGTGCGTCTCTGAGTTATTTCATTAGTGGAACAGACAAAGTAATTACCATCTTGGAGGGAATACAAGGCTACATAGAGATATTGGCTAGCATGGTTTCTGGCACATAGTTGGCATTTAATAAATGCAGCCTTTCTTTTTAACTCCCTTAAATATAATTTGCTTAAAAATCAAAGTAAAAATAGAGTAAAATCAAAGCAGATGTGATTGTACCAGATGTTTTTTTCTCTGAGAAAACCCAAACCCCCAAACAATAGGGGAAATCCGATGAAAAAGAAAGTAATTTTCAATGGCACTGAACTATTCCCCCGAGTCTTTAAAAATCTCTGATTGAAATGAATGAATATGCAAGTGTCACTTATTGATGGTCTCCTCCCATAAGCAGTGAACTCCTTTGAAATCATGTGGTGGTAATTGTAAAAGAAGTTATATACATAAAATTACTTCTCTGGTATAATAAGGATCATAAATCAGTTCACAATGAATCCATCTGCATCTTCTTCTGTTGCTCTGATTTCATAGATTGCAACAAAAAATAAGTTGAGGATGAATAACTGAAAGGTAATGAAGGGACCCTGAGGCTCTTGCTTACAGCTTTCTTTGTGATAGAGGCTGGATGAGGGTGAAAGAAGGCAATGAGAGTTTTAGGAGCTGCCTTATGACGTCACCATCCTTTTCCTGGCCCTGTTTGGTTTCTTGAGAAGAGAGATTTAGTCTTCTCCATGAGAGAAGGTGTTTATCACCTACTTGCCATGCTTCACACTGCACTCCTGCTGGCTTAGGGCAGCCCAGCACCTCCAGTCATGGATACTTGGGATGGGTGCTGGACCTAATCATTCTGACCTTTAGAAGCTCCTCTAGCTTGAGTGTTAACTATGAAACCCTCTCAGAGAATTTTGTTGAGGATTTTGTCTATAATAGGAAGTTCCATTGGCCGGTCTCTAAGAAATAACTAGGAGTAGAAAGGTGTCTGCCTTTGTTTGCCTTGGAATTCTTAAGTGACAATAAAACACTGTACTTTGTTCTCAGGAGGACCCAACTGTTGGCAAGTCCTCCAAATGCTTCCCTCCTGGTGGCACCTTTAGCCAATCATGACAGGAATATTGATCAAGAATAATCTAATGAAATATGAGCACCAGTGGATGTGTTGGGAAAAGAGCAGATCTAGTCTGTGAGAGTTATATTGAATAAGAATTGGGCCCATTAGGTGCCTCGTTGAGTATTCAGGGGAGACAATTCTTGCTTTATAAAATATGCTTGGGTTTGCCTTATGGAAAATTTATTGTTCATTCATTTGATGCACTCCTTTAAGAGGTCAGCTTTGACTTTCAGTGCTTTCAGAATTTATTCTTTACTCCATTGTTCCTTGCAAACTATCTTTTATTGAATTTCTTTGTGCATTTGAGTTGTCAATAGCCAATGCACTCTCTAAACTGCATTATACAGTTAACAGGTATTTTGTGATTGGGGCAGGATGAAAATCTAACTTATTGGTGCTAGTACTTATCAACATAGAGAGAGCAAATTATATTAATTAGCCTCCTCTGTTTTCAGAAATAAAACATGCCAAAGCCAATACTCCCACATCCATATGGGTCAACTAACTGGGAAATGGTTGGACCATCAGGACTGTAATCCTGTGAAAATATCTGACTTCTGTGAAAAATGTCCAGGCATGTTTCCTTTTGTGTTGGGACTGAGAGCTTTTAATGGGAGTGCATTTTAATAGCTAGGGAAACATAGAAGATTGAAGAAGATCTTTGATACCGTGTCTTAATTAGACTCTATTTGATAACCATTGGCATGGCTACTTGATATAAATTTTAATTCTAATGACCAAGCAAGGTTATTTTAACCACACGGTTTACCTGAAGTAGCCTAAAAATCCTTACAAAACAGAGTGTTCACAGCATCCAAAACTAATCTTAAGACAAATTGTTGTTCGGTGTTGGTTCTTTCACTATAAAATGGGAGTAGCTATTAATACTGGCGTTCAGAATGACTTTTTCAATTGATTCTATGTGATGGCATATGACCAATAGTTTTTATTTTCCAGCTGAGGTACCTGCTCCAAGTGTATTGAGGCCGAGTTGCCCAAAATAAGAGCTCAGTAAAAAACAGTTCAGATAAAAGGTTCCACTTGTCAGACGGGCAAACAAGGCTTTCTGCAGTCTTTGCCTGGCTACATTTTCAGTTTCACTGTGTGATTTCTCCTCTTTGTACTCTGAGTCTCAGCTGTGCTGAAGTATTTCCACTTCCTCAAATTCACCCAGTCATGTTGCCCATAATGTTTCCTTGGCCTGGAATATTTTATTTATTTTCTCCTTCAGTTTTCCCAAACAAATTGGCTATATGAAACAATTCTCGACCTTCTCCCAACTTCCAGTAGAGCTGACCATTTTTTTCTTTGTAAACTCATTGTAACCTGCTCTGATTTCTTGGCATGATTACAATACTAGTCTACATATTATTAATATCTCTGTCTCCTTCTACAAACTTACAGAATCTTGAGGTCAAGGATCATGTCTGATTCATCTTTGTACTCTGAGCACCTGTAAAATGCCTGACAATGAATAAATAAATGAACAAAAGAGTGAATGAATGAAAAAAATCCAGTGAAGTAAATATCGGCCTTACAACCCAAAGTAGAGATGGCAAACACATGCCCCCCAGTGCTGTACTTTCCCATCTCTTATGCAGAACAGACTTTCTGAATTACTTAGCAGCCACTAAGCCTAGATCCAGGCAGCCTACGCCTTCAGAACTTAGCTTTTTTTCTAGCATAATCTTAATACCTAATGCAGTTATCTAGTGTAGTGGTATCCTAACACTTTTGATTATACAAGGGAGTAAACCTAATAGTAAAAGTAACTGGGGGCACATCCTCTATGGATAGCTTCGGTGTACCTCTCCAGGCCACATGGGGAGACTAACCCATATGCACCACATCAGTGGGCTCTTTTGTCCTCTGACTTCAAGTGGGTTTAGCAGGAAACCTGGAGGATAAGAGCCAATGAGGCCAGGGTACTATTTCCCTGGCTCACACCCTGCTCAGTGGCTGTGGGTTAGCCTGCTCCCTCTCCTGAAGGCCTCAGCTCCTGTCACATGGCCCCCTCCATACCTCTCCCTTTGGTTCTGGTATCTCTTCCCTCCTTTTACCCTTCCCTGCAGTTACTTGTCCAGAATGTGTCCTCTTTTGTTGCTCTAACTAAATCTTAGTGCCCCAAACTGGTGTCAATTGTCCTTCTCTTAAACTCTCTGCAATTTATTTGAAGATAACTTCTATTTCCTGCTGAGACCCTGACTGATATTTCTCCAAGGCACGTAATCATTTTTAATGTATTATGTACATGTACTAATCACCATCCAGATATCAAGTACTAGTAAAGCCTAATTTCTTTTATTTTCTTAGAGAAGATGAAGTTTTAATGTTTTTTCCCACACCCTGGCTGATCACTTTTTGTTCTCACACTTTGGAAATTATTGATTTAGAAGCTAGTTATCCAAGTCTTCCTATCAGGATTCATAGAGTAAGGCTCTGTTGAGTGTGGCTTTGAAGGCACAACAAGAGCAGAGACTGGTTTCTGCATGATTTATATACTTAGAGAAAAAATGATGCGTGTGGGATGGGCTTACTGCTGTTGACTTCTCCATTCCCCTCAGGGCCTCAGAGCCAGCACGGAACTGCAGGGCAGAGAGTAATAGCATCATTCAGGCTCACAGGCAGCCAGTAAAGCGAACCTGGAGAGTATTAGGCTGGGACCAAATAATGCTTGAATTGCAGTCTTTCATTTTAAAGAGATTTGTTTTTAAATAATGAATGAAGGCATCACAAACCTTTGACTTTGAGACTTTTAATTCTTCATTCTTTACTATAGAATGCTTCTAGCTCCCCTGTCTCTGCCCAAATCAAAATCCATGTTCCAGCAATGCCTATGGACAGCATCTGTGAGCAATCTGATTCTGACTTATGGTCGATTCTATTTTACAAGGGAATTCTCTCTACCTAATGCCTCTTGGAAACAATTGAACCCTAGTTTTGTGATTTATATTTATTTTTACAATTGTGGACACTTTCAGACAAGTGTTTACATCTCCTGTGTATCAGCAAAATAACCATAGTTATATCTTGTGTCATCTAAAACATTTCTTTCAGGGCCCTCGTATGCAATGCAGATATTCTCTCCTTAACTCTCCAACCAGTATTACAAATAGTGCCGGTCTCGTTAGCAATAAATAGGTCATGTTAACTTTTGGTATAAAGCTAAACATTTTATGAAGTTTTTGTTTTTAATATTTATTTATTTATTTATTTGGTTGTGCCAGGTCTTAGTTGAGGCATGCGGGCTCCTTAGTTGTGGCACGTGAACTCTTAGTTGCAACATGTGGGATCTAGTTCCCTGACCAGGGATTGAACCCAGGCCCCCCTGCATTGGGAGCTCGGAGTCTTATCCACTGCACCACCAGGGAAGTCCCTATGAGTTTTAGTTGTCCGTAATCTCTTGATTTCCAGAGCATTAGGAAAAATGTTTCCTTTTTAATGAAGATGATGTTTTTTTCCCATTTTGATTAAAACCTTAAATAAATATGATGTAATGACCAACGGGAATATTAAGAGAGACAGCCTCATTGTTGAGGCTGTTACAATCACCTTGCTCTGACATACCTTCTATTCTGGTGCAGGAAAGCTGAGAGTCCAGGGTAATGCGATAATAAGTAATGAATTAGCAGAGTAAACTGGGCTGAAATAGGGAGTTACTCAATACCAAGCCAAATAGTTGAAACCAGGATGGTTGTGAATTTGAGGGGAAAAGAAATGCTTAAAATGATCAGTTAGGGAGAGAAAATTACTCCTGCTACACATGGAAGGAGTTCTGCCTTTTTTAGATCTTTAGGGGTTCTTGTTTAGGGTTAAGCTATAGGAAATTAAGTTGAAGCAGGAATCTGATCTTTTGGTGCCTAACATCAGTATTATACATACTAATAGAATATTAGAATTTGAAGGGATGCTCTTAATGCTCAAAATTATTTGTTTACCAGTGAATAAACTGAGGACCAGAGATTTGGGGCGACGTATTCATGGAACTGGAGAACCAGACCTACACCCCACATCTGCTGATCCCCAGTCTCATGGAGTTTCCACTAGACTGAATGTCTCAAAACGTTAAGCTTCTATTTTAGAGATGGAAGAGATCCAGGAAACTGTGTTGATTCAAAGTGTTCCACTTTGCAGTGGGGAAAGATGCCCAACTTATACATGAAGTGAGTGGCAGAACAAGAACAAAACCTAAATCACATGATTCCTGGTCAGGTGCTTCTTTCCATGACACCAGTGTTTATTCATATACTAGATACTGTGTTAGGTACCAAAGTACAAAGACAAACACAGTAAGATCTCTGCCTTTCAAGAGAATTTCCACATGTATTCCCACATAGAAAATGTGTGTTTTCCTTCATACCCATACGTATTCAAGCTAAATAACAGGCTCAAAGTGCGTAGAGCACACGGTGGTACATGATTTGGTAGAAAATAATAAAGTGCCTTATGTGAAAAATCTAGTTCAATTCCTTTAGATGTGAGTTCCATGGTGGCAGAGATTGTTTCTGTCTTATCTTTTGCTACTGCCCCAGCTATGGCCTGGCACACAGTCAGTGCTCAATAAATTTTGAATAAATGACTGAGTGAATATCTGCCTGGTATTTAGTGAGTATTCAATAAACTTTGAATGAATATATGAAGGAATAAACTGTGCAGTGTTCTTAAGGATTATCCAGAATCTGAAATGATGACCCTAGGGGTCACAGTTCATAATGCTTATTTTATGGCTGGAGACAAGCTAATTCCATACTGTGATGGGCTCTGGAAGATTCAAGGCTCCTGAGTTTGAATCTTGGCCCTGTCATTTTGGTAGAGACAGACAAGAACCAATTTCCCTTTCCTCCTGGCATATAGCCAGACTACATTTACCAACTTCCCTTAGAGCTGGGCACACCCTTGTGACGAGTTCTGGCCAAACAAAGTAGGCAGAAATTATGCATCTCACATCTGGATCTGGCCCTTATAAACCTCCCATGCAATACTCTACTCTCTGCTGTGTGTCTGGTGACCAGATGCAGAAAGCCAGCAGAGGCCCCTGGGGCCCTAGGGAATGTGTCACAGGATTGAAGAAGCCTGGGTCCCTGAATCACCCAGTGGTAGGCCATCTACCTTATATCCTTATTGAATTGATGTGTGAATATGACCTAAACCTCTGTGTTAAGCCACTGAGATTTTGAAGTTATTTCAACAGTTATCCTACACTGTTAATTCCTTTTGGATGTGTCCTTGGATGCAGCTTAGCTTCTCTGAGCCTAGATTTTCCGATTTGTGCAGTGGGGATCATGATGTACTGCCTCTTTGTGTTGTTATGAGACTTATCAATGTGAAGCCCTTAGCATAGTGCTGGGGACATGATAAGCACTTGATAATTATTTGCTATTCTTATATAATTTTTATCATCTCAAGTTTGATAGCCAAAGTGTGGCAATTTTTAAAGATATTTCAAAAATCGCCACATATAGTTTTTCTCTGTTAATCTTCTGGTTACTAAGGCAAGCAAATAATCCTCCAGAATCTTTTATCATTGAGTCTCAAATATTTTTTAGAAATAGAACTCTTCTCTTTTCCTAGTATGATCTTATATACGGATGCCAGGTGATAAAAGCATAGCTGTTCCGGTTGTAGGATATGCCCAACATCTACCTGTTTAGCCTTCCCCTGGGCCTTTTGTTGGGCATCTCTACAACATCTGTGAGCTAGAGAGCACACAATTTGAATACCGCTGCCTTGGGTAAATACTAGGGGAAAATACGGTATTATCCAATTCCCTAATGCAATGTCCTTGTCCACTCTCCCCACAACTGCCAACCTGCTTACCACTCCAGCTTTCCCTCACTCCCTCTCTCCATGCTTGTTCCGGCTTCCGTACAGAGACCACATGACAGTGGGGCTGTGGTAAATATGCACTTCTTTTTCTTTCATTTAAAATAGATTGGTGGCTCTTTTCAATAGACTATTAGAAGAGTAACTGCTATGTATGATTTAAAGGGACTCTGAACTTTGGCTCTCCACTGTATGATATATGGATGGATTGAAGCTTTGGGGTCAAGGGTTAGAAGTAATGAATTTATGGCTAGATTCTGCCTCCTCTCACTTTGAAAAAAGATGGTATATTTGGAACATTAAATTATACATGTTTTTTCTTCCAGAAATTGTCTTAGAGAAGATGTACTAAATCAATATTTTCCAACTCCAATTAAACTATCTTATTATTTATCATGGGCTTCAGGAGTGATTGAAGGAAAAAGGACCTGGGGTGAAGAAAAGACCAAAGCTACTGTTCCTGTGTTTAGGATTAAAGGAAGGACAGGAGGTGGTAACATTTTTTACTTGCTAGGGCCGAGGTAAATAGTTCGGAAATACTACAGATCTTTTGAAGTATCAGAAGGCATGATAGGTGGAAATATGATGGATACTACTCTAAGAGAAAGAGAATGCCTTTAAAAAGTTCGTAGTTCTTAAGAGAAGCTTCAGGTTAGACTCGGAGTCAGGGGTTGTTGTTTGTGGACAGTCATGCTCAAATGTTCCAACTCTAGGCAGGCCTTTCCTTCCTTATTAAGCTCTTGGTTAGCCCACTCAGTTCTTCCTTGGGATTATCAGGAAAAAACATATGATTATCGATTGTCCACAGTGATCCTTATTTAGGCTTTGGTAACCCAGTTGCCCATGTAAAAATGCTAATGATAATTTTTTTTTTTTACCACCAATACCATAGGTTGTACTAAGCAACATACACATATTGCTTTATCTAGTTCTCCGTCTGATCTCATGAGACTGTAATACCCATTTTACAGATGAATCTGAGACTTTGAGATAGTACAACCGTTAATAAGGGAGAGAGCCAGGATTTGAACCTAGGTCTGCTGGACTTCAAGGTCAGCATTTAATCCCACCTCTGATAGCCACTTTCAACAATACATAGGCCACCCATTTTCCCTCCATCTGTCCTAATACACAGTCCCATGAAACTTCCTATCACTTTGTTGAACCACCGGAAATTCCTCTCATCAGAAATATTAAATATGTAACTGACATTTTTTATTAAACAAAGCTTCTACAAATCAGGTTAAATGCAAAGTAGTATAAACTGGTTAAATTACATTGCTTTCTTCTGAAGGCTTGACTGAGATCAAAACACTGAAGGCACAGGAGTTGTGAAAGAGGATTGTGATTGCAGAAGAGATTATTATTACTATTATCATGTGAATTATAAGCCTCAGTGAGATGTGGCAGTTGTTTTCAGGGGTGAATTTTGGTGTAAGATGGCAACATAGGGGTTCAGATTGGTAACTGTGAAGGGACATGGGAAGGTAAATAGGGGCACACAAAAAGGAGGTAGATGGAGCACAAAGACAATCTTTATCCATTTTGCTCTTTTTCCAACGACCAACCCCATTTGTATTGGGTAGAGAGAGTGGGGGGGGGGGATTGAAATTTTCTCTGGAGGCCATTTTACTATGTAATTCTCATTCTGTCACACAGATAGACTTGCATAGCTGTATTCTAATTTTTCCCCATAGCCTACTCATATATCGTTATTCAATGAAGTAATAATGTTAAAAGCAAGACAATCTATAATGCACTTTCAATAAAACTCTGAAAAACAGTCATTGATCTTTCCTTAAGTCAGCTACCTACCCCCAGCTGCCTTATTGCTCTCATTGTAGAGGTGGTTAAATGACCAAAGATACTTAATATGTAAGTTATGAAACATTTCCACTTCCTTATTTACCACTTAATGGTCATTAAAAGAGTAGGAACATCATCCTTTTTCAGGTGATGTAAGATGGATCCTGGCTTGAAGAGAGTACTCATTTATCAATAATCAATTACTCAGTTAACCATTAAAGATAATAATCATTTCCACCACACTTATAATAAAATGCTACAAACGTCAATGAATCATTATTTTACCCTAGGGCAGACCTTAAATCAATTTCTTATTACCATTCATTTTACTTCTGCAATTGTGATGGACATTCAAAGGGCTGGAACATAAGAAAATTCTTAAATGGCTAAATGGTTGGGAGAAGGGAAGCCTGGGAAGTGTGATTGTGGAAACTCCATGGATTTTATCCAGGGATAACATCCAAGTGGTTTTGATGCATGGAATTTTTTCTTGGTCTTCAGGTTCATTCCCCTAAGAATCTTGATTGGGGATTTCCAATTTCAACTTGTTCAAATACCACTAGTTGCTTTCATACTCATTCACCAGATTTAGTCCAATATTATATTTCATTAAATGCACAAGGTGGCAGCTGGGATGATGGTGTATTCATGTGGTGGAGGTGTAATATCACTCTTCAAAGACTTCCCATTGCTCTTAGAATAAAGCAAAAACTCCTTAACAAGACTGACAGGACCCTGAACAGTCTGGCCCCTGCACATCTCTCTTGCTTCATCACATGCACCACACTCAGTTCCTCTCCCATCTTCAGTGAACCTGGCCTTCTTTCAGCCCCTTGTACTCCATGTGAGGTCCCCTGCCACAGGGCGTTTGCATATACTCTTCCTTCAGCCTATAAGACCACCTGCTCCCTGTCCCCATTTTCACTCACTTAACCTCTATTCTTCTTTCAGTTTTCAGTTGAAGTTTTTCTTCCCCAGGGAAGCCTTCCCTGATCTGCCCAGTCCCTACTGTGTGCTCTCAGAATACTATTTCTGTCTCTTTCATAGCACTATCACGGCTTCAGTTTTACATGTAATTGAGTGGTTGTTTGACAGATATAGTCTCAGTTTTCCCCAAACAGACCATGAGCCCTGTTTGGGCAGGGTTGTGTCTATTTGTGCTCACCACTGTATCCCAAGGATTAGGATAGTGCCTGGTCCATAGTGGGTTTCAATAAGTGTCTGTTAAACAAATCACAAGTTGATTAAGAAAGAGCCCAGAAAAGCATACCATTTAGCCCAGAATGAAGGAGATGTCAACAGCTGCTGTTAGAAGTCTTTCCTGGTCCTCATGGAGTGGTAATAACATTGTAAGCTCATTTAAGGTTATGAAGTTTCACTGATGCAATTATTTCCCAGCTGACTTCTTCTTTTCCTAATAAGACCCAGGCTTCTCCTATCTTAGTTCTGTTTCCTTTCAAGGATTTTCTGGTTTGTGTTGTTCCCCACAATTTTCTGCCACTTTCTCCGCTATCAGTGGAAACACCTAGAGCTTCCTTGGGGCTGCTGACTGCCCCACATTCCTGTGCCTTCTGAGATCCTCTTGAACACACCTATACAATAAATCTCTGCAATAATCTCTCATCTGAACAAAGAGGTGGCCCTTCATTCAAGTCTACCAGTGACTAAGGGATTTCATAGCACTGCTCGAATATGGAGAAGGAATGGTAATGTGATTATCTTGAGTCTGGTCATTTGAGAAGATGGATCTATTTTCAACACCAATTTTTATTCCATTTGAGCCCCTGATTCAATTTGGAATTATTAATAACCTGCCTGGTCCAACTGACTGAGAAAAGGGCAACTTAGATTTGAAGGCAGCTCGGGGTATATTGATAGCTGGTCTGGGTGAAACATACACTCACACACTTCATAATAATCCTGGGGCATTTAAGTGTGAGCCTGATAATTAGAACTAGTGGAAATAAATAGTCATGATGGAAATAAATACTCATGGTGCATAGAGAAGTAACTTCAAGAGAAAGTGTGAGGGAGAAAAAAACACAGAAAGACTCCACTGTAGATTCTGAGGTGGTTCAAATGATACGGCACGGATTTGACTCAATCTCTCATAATGACAGGAAATGACGTTATCAGCTATGCAGAACATATGACGCAGAAAACCACTAGGATAATTTCTCAATAACTAAAGCAAGGGAGAGTAGAGTCAACATTCTGGGCTACCATAGATAGTATATGCTCAATGTTTACTCTGAGCTATTGAGTTTGCAATTTCATCAATCCAGGCCATCTTAAAGTCTATTGCATTAGATTTAAATCTCAAAACCCTGCGATTCATTAATTAATAACATATTTATTGAAAATCTCATGTGTGCTCCAGGCATCAGCCTAGGTACTGGGTCACCAAGGCAGACAAGTGACAGGGGACAGACACCAAGCAAACAAAGAATGAAATCTCACATTAATGGTGTTCGCGCTGTACCTTCCTGAATCTAGGACTTTACTCTTTTTAACCAGTACAATCCTCCCCAAGTCCTGTGATGTGGGTGAAATTATTATCCTACTTTTCAGAGGGGGAAACTGAGGCAGAGAACCTTACTCACAGATATTAAGTTGGAGGACCAGGATCCCAATTCAGGCAACCTAACTCAGGATCTGCATTCATAACAGCTGCACTAATCTTACCATCTAACAAATAAACAGAAACAGTATCAAATGATAACTTCTCTGCAGAGAACTAAAATCAGATGATGTGACAGAGAGTGGATTGGGTGGTCAAGGAAGGCCCCGAAAAACGATGTGGAACCTGAGCCCTGAATAACAAGATGCTGCAGGAAGCATTCCAGGTCCTTTATCACTTTCTCCCTGATGGACAGTATTTCTTCAAGATTATTTTAAGACACAAATTAGAACAAGAGCAATGGCATTTTAAAAAAAGTTTGGTTAGCCTTCTCTTACCTCTGTTTACCCAGAGAATAAAAAAGGAGATGAGAGGGGGGAAGGGGAATTCTTTCATCCTCTTTTCCAGCTCTTGGCTTACTCAGCCTTGTTGCAATATGGCTGGAACCACACGTGACAGCCTGAGCAGCTTTCCTAGGCTTGTAGGCTGACTTGCTAGTAGGTGTCCCTTCAAGAATCCCGTGGGAGGGGAGCTGTGAATCTACCCACATTGGGTGGCTTCCTGAATGTTTTATTCCCTCTGTTGTGTATATGATTTCTGAAGTCATAGCTTCAAGCCTGAACTCCTTTTGGGTCCACCTTGTAGAAAAGAGGTGGAATGAAGTCACTCCCGCACTGGTGTATGTGGAGACACCCTTCTCATCTGTCTGCACTGCACTTCGGGAGGCCTGTGCGGACAGGTAACTTTTCTCTGAGTGCAATCTTAGGCCCCAACTTATGGTGAACATTCTAGCTAAGACATATCTTCGCCACAAATTTAGGCAGTTTATTGAGGTGAATTTCATATATATATATATGCGTACATATATATGAAATGTATATATACATATATATATGGTGCGAGTATGTTCTCACTACTATAAATACCTTAATGAATATAATTTTCATAAAGAACAATACTTAAAATATTTTCATGTCATTTCTGAATCTGAAGGGAAGTTAGAGTCGGGAAGACTAGGGGCAAGGATTCTGATGAGTTAAGGATTGTCTACTAAACCCTTTTCTATATACGTTTAAAGTTTAGTTCAATGAATAGAGTCCAGTGAATATCACTCTCTAAAGAAAACTCCTCCTGTAAATGAGAAGGTTCATTAGTCCTATGGATTCAGTTGCCATTTTGAAAACAAGCTCTAATTATAAGTACAAAACCAAATCAGTCTATAATGAGTGAGAATTGGTGTTGAAAATGAATCACTCATTTAAAATTATATCAGTCAAGAAAAATCACATTAACATTTCATTATACATGAGACATGATGAAATTCTCTATGACTTCAGAAGATATGATTGAAAGACCATTTCTTCCATGAGGTGCTGGTGATATGATGTCTGTAAAAAAGATCTCCAAAAAGTTCCCTGTTGGGTTTGTAATCTTATCTTATTTCATCTAGTCTCAAGGGCTTTCATTCTTCTTAACCCAAAAATTCAAAATTAAAATTTGTATTATTCAGCTTATTATAATGTCTTGCTCTGGGAGAATTAATATAATTTCTTTCTACCTCCTTCTTGCATTATATTTTAATGTTAAGAAACCTTAAATAGTTTTCTATTGTATATATATAAAAACTCTTTAATATACTGAATTACACACTCATTTTAAATATCAAACAGTTGTAGAATTAATCCCAAACCTATTTTACATGGTAATGGACCACATGCTTTTAATCATTGCACCTCTTTTAATCAGTGCACAGGCTCCCTGAATAATTACATATTGTAGTTACACAGGAGAAATATATACTATTTTCAATTTATTGGTTGTCTAGGATACCTGTTTGACTTAAATATTGATAAAATATTGTAATAAAATCTAACATCTTCAGGTACATTTAACCTGTATACTTGTTCAAAAAGACTTGATCCTATTTGAATTTTTCTTTTATTTAATAATAAAATGGATGACATTTAGTGGGACCAAATTGTTTTAATGCTGTCTTAAATAGTTTCTGAAATATACCTAAACAATTTCTGCTTAATAACTAATTAGTTCATGCCAAGGACACATTATGATAATTCAATTAAGCTATCATCTCTCAACTTGCATATGTAGACCTATAATTCAAGATTGGATGGGGGAGCAATTTGACATTATCTAGCAATGCTGAAGATATGCAAAGCTACAGCTTCACAAATTCATTTCCAGATTAATAGCCTAGAGAAGCAATCTACAAAGTCTCCAGTCTCAGAAGCCTCTTACACTCTTAAAAATTATTGAGAACCACAAACAGCTCTTGCTTATGTGAGTTATATCTATTAGAACTTAAAGCTGAGAAATTAAAAAGACATATTTATTAATTTATTTAGAAACAAGAATAACAAACCTATTACATGTTAACATAAATAACATTTGAAAATAACTGTATTTTCCAGAACACACACATACAAGAATAAGAATGACATTATTTTTAACTTACTTACACATCTCTTTCAGATATGGCTTAATAGAAGATAACTGGATTCTCAGGTCTCCTTCTGCACTCAATCTGCTGCAACATTTTGTTGTTGCATATGAAAAAAATCTAGCTTCCAACAGATATAGAGCTGGAGAAGAAAGTGTTATTTTAATAGCTGTTTGGGACAATTGTGGATGTTCTTTTTGATATCACATCAAAACTTAACATGCATTAACTTCCTAAAGGTTAGTTGCAAGGTGAAGTTTGAAACCATATTAGTAAACATTTTGCACTTTATTGCATTACAATGCATTGGCCTATCTTACACTTTCAGGGCCTCTCATACATAATTTTGTCACATCATGTATTAGTCATTTGGAAAATATTGGTTCATTGAGTTATATAAATATTCCAAATATTAATGCATTTATTATACAATAAGATTACAGTCATTAATATCATCACAGATCTTATCATAGAAGTCTTTAGACATTGAGAAACTGTCAATGTCATGATGACAGATACAAGTTCTCTCAAATTTTAAATTTCATTTGAAATCTCACCTTTTAGTATGGGCAACAAATACTGTCAGTTGTTCTCCTCAAAGTCACAAACTCAGTTTGCTCAAATATTCAAGTTGACCAAATATCTGAGTCTGAATTAGTCATTCTTTCAAGTGAAATTATGTTCTATGAAAAGAGCGCTGGGTTCAGTTCTCATATCAAACAATCACTTAAGTGATTTTTCTTGAGGTAAACATCCTACTTCGTTTGCAGCAGAAATGCTTCATGCTTCTTCCCATTTCATCATACAGAATATTAAAAAGATATGTACTGAAGGGTCGAGATCTAGTAAATTAATAAATAGAGTTAATAATAAATGAGAAATGAAATTAATGAATTTATAAAATAAAAGTTTCATCAAGACATTTAAAGGAGAAACTAACAGTAAAAAACTCCGCATTGCATGGTATGAGGAATACAATGACAGCTAGTACTCTTTGTCATCACTGCCTGGATGAAGGCACAACAGTGTTACCTGCCATTGCTTTTGTACCTTCAATACAGATGTCAACACTGTGACAAAGGCAAATCATATCTTAGTGTTATTATGAAAAGGATTTTGACCTCACGAACACTTGAGGACCCCCAGAGGTCTGTGGACTATAATTTGAGAACTACTGCCCTAGGGAAACCCTTGTTCATGTATAAAAGGAGACGTAAAAATGATGGTCATTGCAGTATTATGTAATAGCCAAGAAAAAGAGAAAATATTCAAAATGTTCACTGACAGGAGAGTGAATAAATCTAAAGAATGAATGAATGAATGAAAAAATATGTATATATACAGAGAGAGAGGAGGGAGAGAGAAAGTGGTAAAATGTTAACAGTTTGGTAATTTGTGTAAAGGAATTTGGGAATTCCTTTGTACAATTCTTGCATATTTTCTGTAAGTTTGAACTATTGCACAGTAAAAAAAGATAGAAATTGAAAACCAAAATCAAATAGTCTGAGGATATGTGTTTCATAGCAACACGGGGAAGAAGGCATGTTGCAGTTGGCAGATCTACATCATTTGTATGGTTCTCTGCATTAATAAACAAGGAGAGAAGTATCCAGAGCAGCGGGGATACAATTCATAAAACTGAACTTTAAAGGGCAAATATTAAAAAGTTGCCGCCTCAGAGATTGAGGATGTACTTCAGTTAACATAGTCTAGACACATGCAGGTAGTCAGCCTAACAGGAACTTTTAGGGATGTCAGTGTGGATCAGCATATAGCATACACTCACAAGAATGGCAAAAGAAAAATGATAGTATACAAAAATTTCACAGAGCCCAGAAGACTCAAGGTTTCAGGAATAGATTAATTAAATGAGACTAGGAACCATTTAGTGGATATATGGATATATTATCTGCAGCCATAACTTGCATCTATACTTAGATTTAAATTTACTGTTTAATGAATTGTTCATAATTTGTTTCTAGGTATGATTTCAGTAATTCTCAGCTTGAAACTTTTTGATATATTTTTTAAGTTTTATGCTAAAATAAGCCTATCAAATACTGCTACAAAATATCTGACCAATATGAACTCAACCAACATTTGTATTCAAGACCCTAGTTCAAAAGAGTGGGCAGACCAAGTAAACAGCATCCATTATAGAATGTTGCCTGGACATGGCCTATTTTCTTTTTCTTTTTTTTTTAAATTTAATTTTAGGTATTTATTTTTTATACAGAAGATTCTTATTAGTTATTTTATACATATTAGTGTATACATGTCAATCCCAATCTCCCAATTCATCACACCACCACCACCCTCCCACCACTTTCCCATATTGGTGTCCCTACATTTGTTCTCTACATCTGTGTCTCTATTTCTGCCCTGCTAACCGGTTCACCTGTACCATTTTTCTAGGTTCCACATGTATGCGTTAATATACGATATCTGTTTTTCTCTTTCTGACTTACTTCACTCTGTATGACAGTCTCTAGATCCATCCACGTCTCTACAAATGACCCAATTTCGTTCCTTTTTATGGCTAAGTAATATTCCATTGTATATATGTACCACTTCTTTATCCATTCATCTGTCGATGGGCATTTAGGTTGCTTCCATGACCTGGCTATTGTAAATAGTGCTGCAGTGAACATTGGGGTGCATGTGTCTTTTTGAATTATGGTTTTCTCTGGATATATGTCCAGTAGTGGGATTGCTGGGTCATATGGTAATTCTATTTTTAGTTTTTTAAAGAACCTCCATATTGTTCTCCATAGTGGCTGTATCCATTTACATTCCCACCAACAGTGCAAGAGGGTTCCCTTTTCTCCACACCCTCTCCAGCATTTGTTGTTTGTAGATTTTCTGATGATGCCCATTCCAACTGGTGTGACGTGATACCTCATTGTAGTTTTAATTTGCATTTCTCTGGTAACTAGTGATGTTGAGCAGCTTTTCATGGGCTTCTTGGCCATCTATATGTCTTCTTTGGAGAGATGTCTATTTAGGTCTTCTGCCCATTTTTTGATTGGGTAGTTTGTTTTTTTAATATTGAGCTGCATGAGCTGTTTATATATTTTGGAGATTAATCCTTTGTCTGTTGATTCATTTGCAAATATTTTCTCCCATTCTGAGGGTTGCCTTTTCGTCTTGTTTCTTGTTTCCTTTGCTGTGCAAAAGATTTGAAGATTCATTAGGTCCCATTTGTTTATTTTTGTTTTTATTTTCATTACTCTAGGAGGTGGGTCAAAAAAGATCTTGCTGTGATTTATGTCAAAGAGCGTTCTTCCTATGTTTTCCTCTAAGAGCTTTATACTGTATAGTCTTACATTTAGGTCTTTAATCCATTTTGAGTTTATTTTTGTGTATGGTGTTAGGGAGTGTTCTAATTTCATTCTTTTACATGTAGCTGTTCAGTTTCCCCAGCACCACTCATTGAAGAGACTGTATTTTCTCCATCGTATATCCTTGCCTCCTTTGTCATAGATTAGTTGACCACAGGTGCGTGGCTTTACCTCTGGGCTTTCTATCCTGTTCCATTGATCTGTATTTCTGTTTTTGTGCCAGTACCATATTGTCTTGATTACTGTAGCTTTGTAGTATAGTCTGAAGTTAGGGAGTCTGATTCCTCCAGCTCCGTTTTTTTCCCTCAAGATTGCTTTGGCTACTTGGGGTCTTTTGTGTCTCCATACAAATTTTAAGATGATTTGTTCTAGTTCCGTAAAAAATGCCATTGGTAATTTGATAGGGATTGCATTGAATCTGTAGATTGCTTTGGGTAGTTTAGTCATTTTCACAATGTTGATTTTTCCAATCCAAGAACATGGTATATCTCTCCATCTGTTGGTGTCATCTTTGATTTCTTTTATCAGTGTCTTATAGTTTTCTGAGTACAGGTCTTTTACCTCTGTAGGTAGGTTTAGTCCTAGGTATTTTATTCCTTTTTGTTGCAATGGTGGATGGGAGTGTTTCCTTAATTTCTCTTTCTGATCTTTTATTGTTAGTGTATAGGAATGCAAGAGATTTCTGTGCATTAATTTTGTATCCTGAAATTTTACCAAATTCATCAATTAGCTCTAGTAGTTTTCTGGTGGCATCTTTAGGATTCTCTATGTATAGTATCATGTCATCTGCAAACAGTGACAGTTTTACTTTGTCTTTTCCAATTTGTATTCCTTTTATTTCTTTTTCTTCTCTGATTGCTGTGGCTAGAACTTCCAAAACTATGTTAAATAAGAGTGGTGAGAGTGGTTATCCTTGTCTTGTTCCTGATCTTAGAGGAAATGCTTTAAGTTTTTCACCATGAGAATGATGTTTGCTGTGGGCTTGTCATACATGGCCTTTATTATGTTGAGATAGGTTCCCTCTATGCTCACGTTCTGGAGAGTTTTTATCATAAATGGGTGTTGAATTTTGTCAAAAGCTTTTTCTGCATCTATTGAGACGATCTTATGGTTTTTCTCCTTCAATTTGTTAATATGGTGTATCACATTGATTGATTTGCATATATTGAAGAATCCTTGCATCCCTGGGATAAATCCCACTTGATCATGGTGTATGACCCTTTTAATGTTTTGTTGGATTCTGTTTGCTAGTATTTTGTTGAGGATATTTGCATTTATATTCATCAGTGGTTTTGGTCTATAATTTTCTTTTTTGTAGTATCTTTGTCTGGTTTTGGTATCAAGGTGATGGTGGCTTCATAGAATGAGTTTGGGAGTGTTCCTTTCTCTGCAATTTTTTGGAAGAGTTTGAGAAGGATGGGTGTTAGTTCTTCTCTAGATGTTTGATAGAATTCACCTGTGAAGCCATGTGGTCCTGGACTTTTGTTTGTTGGAAGACTTTTAATCGCAGTCTCGATTTCAGTGCTTGTGAGTGGTCTGTTTATATATTCTATTTCTTCCTGGTTCAGTCTCGGAAGGTTGTGCTTTTCTAAGAATCTGTCCATTTCTTCCAGGTTGTCCATTTTATTGGCATATAGTTGCTTGTAGTAGGCTCTTATGATGCTTTGTATTTCTGCGGTGTCCGTTGTAACTTTTCCTTTTTCATTTCTAATTTTATTGATTTGAGTAATCTCCCTCTTTTTCCTGATGAGTCTGGCTAAAGGTTTATCAATTTTGTTTATCTTCACCAAGAACCAGCTTTTAGTTTTATTTATCTTTGCTATTGTTTTCTTTTTTTCTGTTTCATTTATTTCTGTTCTGATCTTTATGATTTCTTCTACTAACTTTGGGTTTTGTTTGTTCTTCTTTCTCTAGTTCCTTTACATGTAAGGTTAGATTGTTTATTTGAGATTTTTCTTGTTTCTTGAGGTAGGATTGTGTTGCTATAAACGGCCCTCTTAGAACTGCTTTTGCTGAATCCCATAGGTTTTGGATTGTTGTGTTTTCGTTGTCATTTGTCTCTAGGAATTTTTTGATTTCCTCTTTGATTTCTTCAGTGATCTCTTGGTTATTTAGTAACGTATTGTTTAGTCTCCATGTGTTTGTGTTTTTTACATTTTTTCCCCTGTATTTGATTTCTAATCTCATAGCATTGTGGTTGGAAAAGATGCTTGATATGATTTCAATTTTCTTAAATTTACCAAGACTTGATTTGTGACCCAACATGTGATCTATCTTGGAGAATGTTCCAAGTGAACTTGAGAAGAAAGTGTAATCTGCTGCCTTCAGGTAGAATGTCCTCTAAATATCAGTTAAATCTATCTGGTCTATTGTGTCATTTAAAGCTTCTGTTTCCTTATTCATTTTCTGTCTGGATGATCTGTCCATTGGTGTAAGTGAGGTGTTAAAGTCCCCCACTATTATTGTGTTACTGTTGATTTCCTCTTTTATAGGTGTTAGCAGTTGCCTTATGTATTGAGGTGCTCCTATGGTGGGTGCATATATATTTATAATTGTTATATCTTCTTCTTGGATTGATCCCTTGATCATTATTTAGTGTCCTTCCTTGTCTCTTGTAACATTCTTTATTTTAAAGTCTATTTTATCTGATATGAGTATTGCTACTCCAGCTTTCTTTTGATTTCCATTTTCATGGAGTATCTTTTTCCATCCCCTCACTTTCAGTCTGTATGTGTCCCTAGGTCTGAGGTGGGTCTCTTGTAGACAGCATATATATGAGTCTTGTTTTTGTATCCATTCAGCGAGCCTGTGTCTTTTGGTTGGAGCATTAAATCCATTCATATTTAAGGTAATTATCGATATGTATGTTCCTATTACCATTTTCTTAATTGTTTTCAGAGATCCTTTCTTCTCTTGTGTTTTCCACTTAGAGAAGTCCCTTTAGCACTTGTTGTAGAGCTGGTTTGGTGGTGCTGAATTCTCTTAGCTTTTGCTTGTCTGTAAAGCTTTTGCTTTCTCCATCAAATCTGAGTGACATCCTTGCTGGGTAGAGTAATCTTAGTTGTAGGTTCTTCCCTTTTATCACTTTAAATATATCGTGCCACTCCCTTCTGGCTTATAGAGTTTCTGCTGAGAAATCAGCTGTTAACCTTATGGGAGTTCCCTTGTATATTATTTGTCATTTTTTCCTTGTTGCTTTTGATAATTTTTCTTTGTCTTTAATTTTTGTTTGATTACTATGTGTCTTGGCATGTTTCTCCTTGGGTTTATCCTGCCTTGGACTCTCTGCACTTCCTGGACTTGGGTGGATATTTCCTTTCCTATGTTAGGGAAGTTTTCAACTATAATCTCTTCAAATATTTTCTCAGGTGCTTTCTCTCTGTCACGTCCTTCTGGGATCCCTATAATGAGAATGTTGGTGCATTTAATGTTGTCCCAGAGGTCTCTTAGGCTGTCTTCATTTCTTTTCATTCTTTTTTCTTTATTCTGTTCTGTGGCAGTGAATTCCACCATTCTCTCTTCCCAGTCACTTATCCATTCTTCTGCCTCAGTTATTCTGCTACTGATTCCTCCTAGTGTGTTTTTCATTTCAGTTATTGTATTGGTCATCTCTGTTTGTTTGTTCTTTAATTCTTCTAGGTCTTTTTAAAACATTCCTTGCATCTTCTTGATCTTTGCCTTCATTCTTTTCTGAGGTCCTGGATTGTCTTCACTATCAGTATTCTGAATTCTTTTTCTGGAAGGTTGCCTATCTCCACTTCATTTAGTTGTTTTTCTGGGGTTTTATCTTGTTCCTTCATCTGGTACATAGTCCTCTGCCTTTTCATCTTGTCTGTCTTTCTGTGAATGTGGTTTTCCGTTCCACAGGCTGCAGAATTGTAGTTCTTCTTGCTTCTGCTTTCTGCCCTCTGGTGGATGAGGCTATCTAAGAGGCTTGTTGGCCTATTTTCTTTGAGTGTATTTATTAGGTATATTTCTGATGCCTGCTTGCCCATACCCCTTCTCACAGAATCTTCCCACCTATGGACCGAATATGTGGAGTTACAGAGGGGGGATAGTGGTTTGTACCACATGATCTCTCCCACGTGGACCTGAAGTCAGTCTATAGATTATCCATGTAAGCTGTGCTGATCAGATATTTAAATCTCCCTCTCTCTTCACTAATTTTAACTGAACAGGGAAGATACTAAGATTAAAATCAAGTGGTGAATTCAGAGGTGCTATAAAGAAGATAAGGCACATAGTGGTTTATGTATAACTCAAAGCTATAAGGGAATGGAAACTATCAGAAGACTGAAGAAGTCAGGCAGCAAAGAAGAGAATAGATCAAATGTGCTGAGAGAAACAGAAACATCATGAAACAAGGAGAGACCAATGTGGTCCTTGAAAAAGACTATAGGAAATAGCCTGTCTCCACAGCTATCCACATGCCTGATGATTACTAAGCCTGCTCCCATTCCAAAATCCTTACTGAGCGGGTTTCTGTCTATACAACCAAGTAAGTCTGACAGTGTATCACTGACCCCAAATAGACTGTTAGGTTAATTTGTGGTTCAAAATTTATGTATAGACAACAGCATGTTATTTACATTCATATATTAGTTAAAGAGCATATGTGCCTATGATATTTTTATGCCTAAAATAGCAAAAAACTGGAAAAAGCAGCTTATAAAATAGAAATATAGAATGAAGTCATGATTAGGAGAGATGTGGACCCTCTTACTTTAAAAAGAGGCACTAAAAAGGAAGTGTCTGTTTATCTAGGTTCTGGGAAAATAACTAAATCCTGGGTTTTGTTTGTTCAGCTGAATGATTAGAGCAGACCTTGCTACTGCAATCGGACCGAGGATTGTCTTCTCAGTACATTAGTAGTCACTTCGCTCCAGATGCTGTCTTGAGCCTCGTACAGACTTTGGGTTGGAAGGAGCTTCCCCTTCTTTACAAACAAATTAAACCAGTGTTTCATATAAAAATGCCAGTAGTAATACTAGTGGCAACCATGTTTTACCTTTAGGCAGTTTGAAAGTAGTAACTTCAAACCTGAAATACATTCTGAAAAGAGAATTTATTTATATGTGTCACTATTAATAAGTAATTTCTGTAACTTTTTCTCCAACCCTCTCATCATTGTTTATACAATGCAATAGCAAATACTTACATGCCAAACATATTATGTCTTAACTGATTCACTCTTCCAACAACCCTATGAGTTAGATATTATTTTCCCCCCATTTTACAGATGAGAGAAAGGCTATGTGGCCTCCCAAGGCCACAGTGGTTTAGGGGGTGAAATAGGAAATGAACCCAGGCAGCTGGCTTGATGCTACCATCACTACTACACTGTACTTTGTTTACAGGTTTATTTGATCCATTCAAGTACTTAAATTGATAGTTCATTTCCTTATGTTCTTCCACATTGATCTTAAATGTTGCTGTTAAGAATATCCATTGCAGTGGTTATTTTGTAGAACCAGAAGCAGGTAACTACTTAATAATTTTTTTCTCCTAATGAAACAAAATTAAGAATCAAGAAAAAATTTGTAAATAGTTATTTTTTATTTGACAACTCTTCTGGATTTACATTGAAAGGCTAAAATTTACCTAAGTTGGAAATATTATGAGATTTTTACATTACAAACCAACAAGATAGCATTCAGTCATTCATCCAGGAGTTGAGAATCTTCCCTTCTCACCTATGAACTCTTGTTACTTGTCTCCCCATATCTCTCATCTCTTTTCTCTTTCCCACACAGCAAAACAACAATAACTCTAAGATATTTAAGTACTACTTGTCTCCAAGATAAATTATAAAGCTTAATGTCGTGCAACATTTGTCTTTTTTACCTATATGGGGCTCTGTACAAAAGTATTCATCAGGAGTTATTAACAACAATCTCTTGGCACATTTAATACCTAATAACAAAATAATAATAGCTGTGATCTGTTGACTGCATAGTACGTTCCAGTCACTGCGCTAAGTGCTTTAACTACCTTATTTTGTTGAATCTTTGCAACACCTTTGTAGTACAGGCATAACCATCCTCATTTTACAGGTGTGGAAACTGAGGCTCTGTAAGTATTAATGTGAGGATTCCAAATCTTTTGATCTTCTTCATACAGACTATACTGCTTCTTTCTTCCACTGTTCTTGGTTTTATGTTTTCATTTGGAATTGTTTCTCTTCAGCCTAAAATGTTCCTTTAATATTTCTTATAGTTCAGGAGCAGTTCAAATCCTTGTAGTTCAAATTCTCTCAGATTTTCTTTTGCGTGTTGTTAAAAATGACTGTACTTTGCTCTCAGTTTTGCAGTGGATTCTGCTGGATATAGAATTCTAGGTTGACAGCTTTCTTTCTTCTTTTCCCAGAACTTTAACAATGCTATTCCATTATCTTCTGGCTTGTGTTGTTTTTGAGATGTCTGTGATGATTTTTATCTTTGTTCCCCTGTACCTAGGGTGGCTTAAGGTTTATTTCTCTTTATTATTTGATTATTAAGTGCTTCTGTGTGGTTTTCTTTGTGATATCCTGCTTAGGAGTCATTGAAATTTTGAATCTGCTGGTTTGTTGTTTTCATCTAATTTGGAAAAAAATTAGCTCTTATTTCTTCAAAAATTTCTGCCCTAATCTTTTCGCTCCTCTCCTTCTGGGGCTCTAGCTAGGAAGCTGCTTTATGTTGCCCCAAGGTCTCTGAGGTTTGGTTAACTTTTTCTTGTCTGTCTCTTTTGCCTCTGAGCTTCAGTTTGGGTAACTTAAATTACTATGTCTATAAGTTCATTGACATTTTCTTTTTCTGTGCCTAAATTTCTGTTAATCCCACTGAATGCATCTTTATTATACAAAAATAATTTCTCATTTTGTATATAGTAGTTTTTCTCCTCATCTTGCTCATGTTTTCCTGTGATCATATTTATATATAACACCTGTTAAAATTTCTTTATCTCTGATTCTGGTTTTGTGTTTATTGACTGATGTTTCTCCTAGTTTCAGATTCCACATTCCTGCTTCTGAGGGTGTGTCTAGTAATTTTTGATTGGAGGTCGAAGATCATGAACTTGACATTGCTATGTGTCTGGCTTTTGTTGTCTTCTTTTAAAGGGTGCTGTGTTTTGTTCTGGTGGGCAGTTAAGTCATTTGCTGTTCTGTTTGATCCTTTTGAGGATTGTTTACAGTTTTGATAGGGCAAATCTAGAGTAGCTTATTCTCTGGGGCTGGTTTAGTTCTACAACTAAGGCATGGCTCTTCTGGTCTGCGAACCAAATACCCCAGATGTTCATTGAGGGCTATCCATTCTGGCTTCTCAGAACTCGATCACTCCCAGGCCTGTATGAGCTCTGGCAATTGTTTGACTGCTGACAGCACCCTGGTAGTTATCAACCTAACTTCATGGGGTTTTATCCTGCACGTGTGTAGCTTAATGTTCAGCAACATATGTGAGAGGATGCTTGTATGCATTTGTAGAGCTTTTCATTTTCTGGATAGCTCCCTCTTTTCTAGTAATTTGGCCCACAAATTCTAGCTGCCTCAGCCTCTCTGAACTCCAGTGTCTGTCTTTTCAACTCAAAGAGGTCATGACAGTTTAGTAATCTTCCCCCGCCCTGTACTTTAGTCTGAAAAGTGCCTCCAGGAAGAAGTCCAGGGTAATTGCAGGACTCAGTTGATTTACTTCCTTTCTCTCAAAATCATAGTCAGATGCTGACTATTGTCAATACTTGAAACATATATTTTATCCTGTTCATGTATATTATCATCTTCTATAGTTGTTTATAACAGGAAGAAAAATTCAGTCTTAGGTACTCCAACATGGTCAGAGGTTTCTTTTTAAGATGATATATACACCATCTCTTTAGGAATAAATCTATTGAGAAAAATGAGTTACTTAATGTAAATGCGTATTCTGTGATTAAAGAGAATATGCAAATAAAAATGAGATATATCAAATCTTTTCACTGTTAATAAATAATAATGGTTGAAGGAAAAATAAACTCTTCTCAGAGCAGAATTTGTCAAGAATCAGAATTTTTAGGCATTAACCTATTTTTCCTCGGGTTTTAAAACATTCTATTTTGAAGAAAGAAGAAAAGTCATCTGAATTCTTTTACATTCAAGCAAGCTTGACATTCCTGCTCCTGGGAATCTGATGATAGCTGGGTTTAACAGTGTGAGAAAAATTCTCTTCTTTGGGCATTCTGTTAGAAGGGAAAAGAAATCAGTTTGGGCTTTGTTTTGTTTTTCACATAGAATGAGAGTTCAGGATTTTGTTTATTTATTCAAGTTTTATTTTAATGCTCTTTGTCCTTGGCTAGACCTTGGTGGGGGGGCATGGTAGGGTGGGAGTTGAGCTACCATATTTTAAAAACACTAGTAATGGTGGAGCTTATTTAAAGAATTTCAAACTCAAAACACTTATCTTCCAATCCAACAGCTATAACTTTGTCCACAACAGGTCCCTGACTTCTTTTTTCCTAAAGAATGATAGATAGTGGCCTCTTCTCCTAAGCTACCTTCTGGAATGGGAAGGGGAACACATATTCTTTTATCCTTTCTCATTTTCTATAATCCACCCTTTTAGAGGAATCAAAACAATTTTCTCTCCTTCCTGCATAAGGATAGTGTTGCTGGCTCTTTATCATGAGGATGTGCTCTTGGGGCTATTTTCTTGGGCTTGGCAAGGGTTTGTGCTTACCCCTACACACACACACACACACACACACACACACACACACACACACACACAGAGTTTTCTGGAGTTCCTCAAGGCCAGTGGCATATCTTTGGGACACCTCTGGTGTCTGGCAGAAAATCTTGGAGGCCATCTCAGAATTCTACCAAATTTGACTACCAAAATGGGCAATAGGATCTCATTTTTCCGAAGTATTTTATTCATCTATTTATGTGCGTGCACGCGCATGTGCACTTGTGTGTGTCTGTATCAATGAAAAAAGATTTTATAAGCCACATCCCAAGGTGCTAAAAATTGTTATCACTGGGCAAGTGAGAGAGTAAATGTTTATTTTCATCTTCTTTCTTATCTGTACTTGCTAACATTTCTATACAGATGCATATGAAAATGATGAGCCATTTTTAAAATATTTAAGTAGTAACATTAAAATGATAACTCCACATGATAGAGCACACACATAGAACAAAATGCTGATGGTATTTCCTGAATTATTGACTTTCTTACCAGTTGCATAACTTGACTTAATATTTATTTAAGGCAGAGGCACTTAATGCAGGAGTAAATGTACAGCACTTTTCTATGCTTGCTTTGAGAACACCAAAAATGGAAAGGTAGAGAAATTGATAGGGACACTCATTACGGAGCTCACAGGGAGGGTGCTTCCTCCCAGCATGAATTGCTCATTAAAAAAAAAAGTACAGAAGATTCATGACATTGCTCCTGACAGCATTGAAATTCATTTTAATGGGGGTATGACCTAAAACAAACCTTTGATACCTGATCATGATGATGGGCTGTTTATTTATTTCTTCTCCTTCATTTCCAGCAGGGGAGATGATTAATGTACCTACCTTTGTTGTGATGGCCTCTGTGGACAAGGTGCATACTTGAAGGACATTCAATATTTTAAAGTGCTGATCCATCTCATTTTTTCCTTCCAGGCTGTCTGGGGAAGAACACCAGTAGGAACCAATGAGAATAGCCTTCCAACCTGTTTGGGAGGAAAATGGTCACATTGGGAAGCTTAGTGAGATTCATTGCTTGAATCTCAGGTGGTGGGCAGCTGCCTGATGTGTGGAGGCCTTTCACAAAGACAAGATAAGCAAAAAGCAACTGAGTTGTTTGTTTTGTTATTATTATTTATTATTGTGATAAATTACACCTAACATGAAATTTACCATCTTAACCATTTTTAAGTATACAGTTCAGTAGTGTTAAATATATTCATACAGTTGTGCAGCCCATCTCCAGAACTTTTTCACCTTGCAATACTGAAACTCTATACCCATTAAACAACAACTTCCCATTTCTCCCCCCTCCCGCCCCGCCCCCAGTAACCATCTTTCTACTTTCTGTTTCTATGAATTTGACTTCACTAGGTAGCTCATATCAGTGGAGTCCTACATTATTTGTCTTTTTGAGACTGGCTCATTGCACTTAGCATAACGTCCTCAAGATTCATCCATGTTTTAGCACATGTCAGAATTTTCTTTCTTTTTAAGGCTGAATAATTTTCCATTGTATGTATATACATTTTGTTTATCCATTCATCCATTGATGGACACTTGGGTTACTTCCATCTTTTGGCTATTGTGAATAATCCTGCTATGAATATGGGTGTGCAAATACCTCTTCCATACTCTACTCTTAATTTTGGGGGGTATATACCCAGAAGTGGGATTGTTGGATCATATGGTAATTCTATTTTTAATTTTTTGAGGAACTGCCATACTATTCCCATGGTGCCTGCATTATTTTACATTCTCATCAACTTGTTTTGTTATTATTTTTGTGATTATGCTTTATTATATATTTGCCATAACTCAGACTATAGCTAGATTTTAAGTAACTTGAGAGCAGAGATGGTTTCTTAGAACTTTAGGACATTTTGTAGAATTTTGCATCCCTGTAGCATAGTGCTGAGGACATGGCAGGTGCTGAATACTTACTGATAAACCAACTGTGAAGGCCAATCATTTCATATATAATAAGTTTCTAACACTCTATCACTGGGACATAAATGTCAGAAACTTGGGAGTGGGGGTTTTGGTGCAGAAATGTCAGGAGATAGAGACCATTATTGCGATCCTTTAGGCCAATTACCCAATGTCATCATTTTGATGATACATCTTTTGTTTGACAGAGGTTGCTTTATGACAACAATACAGGCAGGATGGGAAAACTGAAGGATCTGGCAGACATTGGGCATCTGGTCATAGGACATGAGATTGATAGTGGGTATATTCAGAAACACCTCGCATTATGGGAATAAAGGAGAAAGCTGTCATTTTCAAACTTCAGTGAACTTAGGGATTTTGAGTTGCCTTTTGAAATAAAGATCCCTGGATTTCACCCTCTGAGATTCCCTTTCAGTTAGGTCCTGTCTAAGGCTCAAAAACTTGCATTTTAATAAACATCAGAGAAAAATAACTGGAAACAGATGATTCCCAACAAATTCAGATGCTGTCAGGTGATAAAACCAACTCATGACTCCCTGTGTTAACCTCAAGAAATGAATGGTGTCCTTAATCAATGACTCTCACGTGCTGGGCTGCACTTTTGTAACCAGGCTGGGCTGGCTACTGCATCACTTGGAGGACTTGCTGCTTTAAGAGATACCTGGGTCCCCATCCACAGTTCTCAGCTTGTGCTGAGTTATTCTCTACAATAACCAGGGTGGTGATTCACACTCTACCCACAGAGGTCGGCAATTTTGGAGAAGGTCCCCTCTTCCAAGTTCTAGGATGATGATTAAATCCAAGTTACAGTTGAGTACTTTAGACAAAAGAACCCAGGTGGGGACCTTGATACTTAACCTAAATGTCATCTGGGCTTCCCTGAGTCTTTGAGTTATAGGTAAACTTGATTCAACCATAATATCACAGTCTGTACAAGTCTGGCCTCTTCCTAATGATTAGTCCAAATTCTACAGTGTAATTCTTCCAGGGGCCTTGGTCTCTGGGCCCTCTTGGTTGGGCTCTACCCAAGCAAGTACAAAGGTTTTAGCCTCTTTTTAATTTTCAATAAGAAACCCACTCGTGAACCTTCTGAGGTTAATAAATTTACTGAAAATCCGTGGATTTACAGAGAGGCATCGTTCTGCTGCATGGCAGTTGTCAACCATTTTCTATTTTTCCCACGCCATCCTCTGTTGCAACTTCTTTTTTTTTTTTTTAAAACAACAGCTCCTGTTTATTTTTTAATTTTTATTTATTTATTTATTTTTAATTTTTATTTATTTAATTTATGGCTGTGTTGGGTTTTCATTTCTGTGTGAGGGCTTTCTCTAGTTGCGGCAAGTGCGGGCCACTCTTCATCACGGTGCACGGGCCTCTGACTATCGCGGCCTCTCTCGTTGCAGAGCACAGGCTCCAGACGTGCAGGCTCAGTAGTTGTGGCTCACGGGCCTAGTCGCTCCACGACATGTGGGATCTTCCCAGACCAGGGCTCGAACCCGTGTCCCCTGCATTGGCAGGCAGATTCTCAACCACTGCGCCACCAGGGAAGCCCTGTTCCAACTTCTGTTGAGAGACTCTGAGGGCAACGACCTGGAAGGCCAAGGAGCTGGCTGAGGCAGTGTGAGTGGGAGGGGGGTGGCTGGAGATACGAGGGGCAAGACTAAGTTCTGGACACTCAGGACCTCGGGAGGTGAGGGGGAGGAGCTCTGGGCTGTGTAGAGTGGGGACAGGAGAGGCACAGCACCAGAAGCAGGAAGACCAGTCGGAAGCTCACTAGCTCCCCCGCACCTAACAGGTAAGGGTTAAATAAATATTTATTGAATATGTGGGTGTCTCACATGCTCAGTTGACTTGAGATGTAATGGCTCTATTCCCCCAGTACCTAGCGGAGTGCAGTGTACAGGGTACATGTGAGGATTAATTTAGGGGCGTTGGCAGAAGGACTACATAGAGTTGAATATTTTATCTGGTGTTTTCTCTTACTTTATTTTATAATGTTACCTGCACAGAGTTAGGAGCATTTCTCTGTGAATTATTCATTTCGGCGCATACCCTATAAAATATCTAATGTCTCTAACCTTTGGGGACCATGGGACTTCCCCAAGCAGTATTTAGAGGAAAATCTCTGTGGTAGCACTTTACCAATTTACCCCCTCAGCTCTTTTTCAGTTCTTGGCTCGTGTGAATAAGGAGGCCAGAATGCTCTTCTGGGAATGCACAGCATGGATATATATTTTTTTACTATCACAGCAGAATTGCTTTGAATACACTTCGGTCATGAGGTTAAAGCTCTCCACAAGGAATACTTCAGCAATAATTCTGCTGCCCTCTAGCCGAGCACTGAAATCCCTCTGGAATGCTGGCATTACCCTTCAAAAACGGTTTTGAAACGACTTTACTCACTTGCCCGGCCTTTCTATTCCTATTGAAATTCTTCCAGAATGCTCACAGTAAACTTCAGTCAGATGCCAGAATCACTTTTATGTTCCAGAAAGGTTTCTGTAACAATTTATTACACAATGCAACACAAGCTTACTTTTTGGAAAAGCAGGTCAAATCTGTCCTTGTGGATATCTTGTGGTTATTTCAGCTTTACGGATAACTGAGCAATTATCTAAAGGGACTGTGAAAGGACCAGCATAGTGTACTGATGAAAGGGTTGGATTTCCTGGTTAGATTCTGCTGCCACTACTACTATGGCTATTTCTTTTTCCCCCCAATTATTATTTTCCCAAGAGAGACTGGGCCTTGAGTCTTTGCTCCACCACTTAATATTGAATAAAACCGAAACAAAATGTATCCTTGTAATCTGACCCCAAACTTGAACAACACGTAGAAATCAAATTATTTCCAAAACTCAAAAGCATGGGACTATGTATATTTTTTATTCCTCTATTAATTCATTTATTGTGCATATATTCATTAAGCACCTACTATATGCTGTGCCACGTATACGTGGGGGGACAAGATAGACATGGAATTTATAATTTAGCAGGGGCTGTGTTGTTATTTGTCACTTTGTCTGGAGATAACAAACTACCCCAAGAACTTAGTGGTTCAAAACAACAAGTATTTGTATAATTCACAATTCTGCAAGCCAACAATTGGTGCTGAGCTCAGCTGCATTGTTCTTCTGGCCTTGGCAGGTTCATTCATGGTTAAGGTCAGTGCCAAGTTGACTGGGCTCTGGTTAGATGGCCTCAGCTGCGTTGGCTGAGTTGGCAGAGCCCTGCCCCACATGGCTCTCATATTCCAGCAGGCTAGCCCATGCTTGGTCATCTGCGTGTCTGGGCAGGGCTCCAAAAGAGAGGGCCAAAGCATGCAGGGTCTCTGGAGGCCTGCTTGGAACTGGCACACTTCCTTCCATTGCATTTTATTCCTCACAAGACTTTCAATTTTTATTTGTAAATTATATCTCAATGAGGCTGGGAAACATTTTAATTTCTTACAATTACATTATTTTTTCTGTCACATCATGTTGGGATAACAAATGATTTTTCTATTTTTTAAAATTTTGATGCAGTCTTTCTAATTTCAGTTAATCAGCAGATAGTGTAATTTATAACAAATCATTATCCAAAGGCTAGCCAACTCTTTTGTTCTAATGTTCTCTATAATTAGAGTCTAGTAAATTCAGCATAGAATATTCTAGAAGAGTTTAGTTTTATGTCTTAAAATACAAGACATATTTATAGTGCTGACTTACTAAGAGCTTTACAAAAGTGGTGTTCTCTTGAGGAATGCATTATAAAGTCTGTCAGAATACAGTAATCTGAAAGGAATAGTTAATGTGTCAATTTAAAGAATCCTGTTTAAATTCTATGGGCTGAGAATTCCTAAAAGCCTAATTTTATATTATTATTATTATTATCAGTGACAGGAGGCAGCATTGTTCCACGTATGGGGACAGTAGAACATGTAAATGAAAGGTTTTGATCAACGTTTAGACCTCTTTCACCTTTTCAATGTAAATTTTTTCTTAATGGTAAAAGACAATACACTTGAAATAATGCACATGGCTCATCCTTCCTTAATATTGAAAAAAGTCACGGATGGTGGCTGAACTAATAAGAAAGGGGTATGTCATATATTTATGGCAACCAGAATGTGTTGGACAGTTTTAAATTCAATTATTTTGACCAGTTTTTAAACCATGTATTAAAACAAAACTTATGGTTTTGGAAATATGGTTATTGCAATAATAATAGAGAAATCACTGGGTCAAGAGGCATGAGTTCAGGTACAGGATTTAAGTCCTGATCACTGAGTATTTTGAGATGATTGTGTAGTTTAATAGAAAAGCATGTGTTCTGTGGTCAGATGGGGTTGTTTCAAAATTTAGGTTTCTACCTGCCTGTCCTTAGAAAAGTTAAGTTTTAAAACTTCCTGAGCAATTATTTTCTTAACTGTCAATTCTGAAAAATTACTCTGACTTCATGAGATTTAAGGATAAGATGAAATAATATATGTAAACTCTCCGACTCTAAGCCTGGCATACAGTAAATATTTAATGCTCCAATTTTTCTTTTCCAAAATGGAGACATGATAGTTACTTGGAGCACTGCAGCCTAGTGCTTCAGAACATGGGATTTGAGTCAGAAAATCTGAGTTAAACCTCCAGCTGTGTCACTACAAAGCTGTGCAGCTTTGGGCAAGTTAGGTCAGGATGAACTGAAGTTTCAGCTTTGACCTTGGGATCATCCCTAGTCTGCTTAGATTTTGGACAGCCAATTAGCCAGTTTCAATGTCACTTCTGAAATCCTTGAATTTGTATATGATCGAATAAGTTACCATCATATTCAGTCAGCAAAATAATGTTATTTACACAAGCAAGGTATGTCTTTCAGATGCATTGCTAGTTTATGTGATAGTTTGGATTATTATTCAGGAAATATTCAATCTTCTCTCCGCCTATGTGTGTGAAATATGCTTCCCTTCCCTATCAATATTGGGCTTGGCTGTGTGATGTACTTTGGGCAATAGAATGTAAGTGGCTGTGATACAGGTAAAAGCTTGGGATGTGCTTGTGGGATGGCCTTCCCATCTTCTTCCTCTGGCACCACCAAGAAAAGAGCTTCTTCTGAGCATCTGGAGTCCAGAAGGCCCACCTGCAGAGCAGACCTGAGCCCAAGATACAGTGAGGAGCCAAGTCCAGCTCGTCCTGCATCTTGAATCAGTCACCCAGCCTAGATCAGCTGACCTTCAGCTGACCTACAGATGTCTGAATAAGAATAAATAATTGTGGTTTAAGCCACTGAATCTTGGGGCAGTTGATTATATAGCATAGCTATCTAACAGAGCTGTGAATATTCACTTTCAAATACTATCGGTAAGCATTCGAGATTTAACTTGGAGAAATATTTCTTGAGAACGTTATCTCATAAAATGTTATCATTCGGTTGATATGTGAATGCTTGTTATTGAAGTAATAGTGTTACAGTAATTAACAATGATTATGAAAGCTTTTGACTTTTTGTACAGAAATCCTTTCTGGAACTTTCAAATATTTAAACAGGGAAACATTTGCAACATGAATATTAATAGAGTTCCTTAGTGAGATACTTTTAGGAAAAATATATTCTTTAATCCAATAGATACTTATAGAGGCCAAATAACAGAGATTAGATGAAATCATAGTTCCAGTCTTTGTAGAATGGCTTGGTGTACTAGTATTTTGTATGTTAAACAAATACCATTGAGAACTGATTTAAGGTCGCACTACTTAATTCTGGAGAAGTTACCTGAATAAATGATTGTGGTAATCTTAGACTGTTTTGAGGTTTGGTAAAGAAGATTTCTATGAAATCTCATGAGACATTTGTTTTCATCATCATCATCTTCATCATCACATCTTCGTAATCCCTGAATCAGTCAGGATAATTTGGCTGACACTTTGGTTGAAACTAATAGGAGCAGGTTGGCTGCTTAAGTAAAAAGAATATTTATTGGAAGGATATTGAACAGCTGGCAGGCTAAAGAGGAGATTCTGATCCAGGTATGAAAGGAGCCCTGGCACGTCAAGGTGGGAGGCAGGGGTCTAGGAAGGAGACATTCTCCAACAGTCTTTCCAGGGTGCTTTTTGTAGAATGGCTGAGCTCAAACCATTTTCTGTCTTACTGATACTTTGTTTAAGATTCAAATTCCAGGAGTTGAGCAACTGAATAGCCTAGCCAGGAGAGGATAGAGAACCATTGGGGATCACTGGAGAACTATCGTTTCCACCAAAGATATCAGGAAGTTACTACCAGAGAAGGTAGAATGGATACTGGTCAGGCAAAAGATACCACCTCCCCTTTACATTTGTTTTCATTTTTATGAATATTACTCTCCATGATCATCTTGTTTTAAATTTTTAAAATTTATATTGGAGTATAGTTGATTTTTATTCTTAATTGCTAAAAGGTTGAAGGAGAAGATGTATGCCTGAGACCTATCTCTAAGGTATCATGTGAGAGCTCAGGGCTAAGATGGGATTTATGGCTGTGCATGAGTCAAATAGTGAGGAGTTCCTAGACAGAAGTAGAGATATTGCAGACATGGACCAATTTGGGACACCTGTTCATGTGTGACAAGACCTTGAAAACCAGGACTGTCTTTCCTAACAGAGAACAATTGGTCAGTATATATCCCTGAGTTTCTCCAAAAGAGTTTTATAGCTTCCTCTAAGGTGTCTGCCAACAGGACAAGAAGATTTTCCTTTCTTCCTTGCTGAATGAGGTCTGTTTCACCAAACATTTTACCTTGCTCCTAGCCAATGTCTCCATATTAGTATCTTATTCTTTCTTTGCAATACATGTAAAAATCACCTCAATTTTCTGATCTTTGTTATCATTTACTTAGGCAGTCAATTACTATGCCTCATGCACTTTGGAAATGACTGTAGAAGGGACAGGACAAAAGAGATGCCCATCCTTTGGAGCTTAGTAGGAAAAATATATTGAAAGATAATGCACATAATCACAGTTTTGATAAAAGTGCCGTGAAGGAGACCTGCAGGGTGTGATGACAGTGTTTACACAATGGGGGCCTAACTTAAACATGGAGGGTCAGGGAAGACTTCCATCAGGGCCAGAGTTTAAGCTGAGACATAAAGGTTGAGTAGGAGTTAGCTGGGTTAAGAGGGGTAAGGTGAAGGCAGTAAGGGTTGGGGGCTGGGGTGAGTATGAGGGCCAGGAGGTTGGAAGTAGCTCAGCCCTCTGGAGAAATCTTAAGAAGACCAGTGTTCCTGGATGACTGTGAGTGGAAGAGACTGCTGAGAAAGAAGATTTCCTTTCCTTTGTCCAATGCAAATGGCAACAACTTTCAATACTTGAAGATGTTTAGCTTATCAAGTCTGCCAGTGTTGACAACCTTTTAGGAAGGGGGTGGGGCGAGAAGGGTATTGCAAGAAGAGGATGTTGGCTAGTCATGGTGTATGCTCCAGAAGAGTACTGGAAACTACCACTCTGCCTGTCTCCTTTCAACTCAGTTTTCCTTAAGCTGCGGTGACTAATCAGAGATGCAAATCACATCCAATGTTTGAGCTGTCCTCACCCTTTCAAAACCCATTTGAAGACTCGTCATTTTTTCCCTGTTGAATGCCTAGAAAATTTTCAGAGAAACAAGTCAGGCAGAGTGGGGAACACCGTATGTGCACATATGCCCTCTGGCCCGGGGTTTCCAGTTCATGGGGCCAACTTTCACTTGTCATATTGAATCCTTTATTACAACAAAATATTATTTTAAAGCTGCACTAACAGTAATTAGAAGCAATTGAGTTTTATCAACTAACACAAACTGTGGGATTTCGAACTTGGATTTTAGCTGGTATTTTAATGAAGTGTGTGTTAACAACCCCAAATCTTCTGTCAGCCCAGCAGCTGAGTTGCATATACAGATCTTGGATAGAGGGACCATGTGTTAACGCTCAGAGGCGTCAGGTTCATTGCTGGCTCCACACACCCGCGCTTCGCAGAGCTGTCTCTCAGGCCCCTTTTTTTTTCTCCTTCTCCTAGTGACTATCTCGATTGTCGCCACATTGGTCCTTATAAAATTTGGAATTAAAGATGATCGGTCCCATGCACACATTTTAATAATAGGTATTTAGATGTGAATAATGATGACTTAAATGTTCTCTGTGCTCAACTGTCTCATTTCAGCCTGAGATGCTAAAAGGACATATGGTCCAGAGTGTTAGAATTTATTTAATAAAAGGTAAGAGGTTGAGAAGAGAAAAGGATAAAAGAAAGGAGGAGAAGGATGCTCTCTAATTTTAAATGAACACTTTTAGAGGAATAAATAACTGGAGGAAGCAGAGTGGCTTCTTGTTTTTAAAGATAACCTTCTAAATCTTGGCTAAAAGCCTTTTCAATTGGACATTTTGAAAGAATAACGAGAAATTTACTGAAAAAGCTCACACAACCAAAGCCAGGGTGGTATGAATCTTCATGACAATGCTGAGCCTTTTAAGAGATGAAAGGAGTGCTCCTAGCAGGACAAAACCTAAACCAGAGAAAAGTGGATCCGCATTTTGTAGACAGATTTTACCTAATCAGCATACAATACAATTAAAATCTAGTACTTTTAACTTTGTATCAATTCTTCCTGTCCTGACCAATGCCAGAAAATGTATGGAGGCAGTAAATGCCATTTGACAAAAGAAGGTTATGCAGTTGTTCACTTTCTGTTGAGCTTTATCCCAATGAGGGAAACCGCCCCGGACTTCTCTGATGCCCACGGGAAACTGCTCACACTTGTGCTTACACAACCTGAAAGTGTGAGGGCGTTAGTACCTACGGGGCCTCCCTTGGCCAACAAGGCATGGGATACATGCTCCCTCATTACATCATCTGGGCTGACAGACTGGAGATACATTTTATGACTCCTCAGATGGTCCCATGGAATTGGCAACCAGCAGCCTCTAGTAGTGGCCAATACAGTAACACATCCTTGGGTGGAATTTTCTTGTTTCCCTATCCACTCACCCTAACACACCTGATGCCTGGAATCACGTACTTAACCTGTGTCAGGCTCCGCTTTCAGGCGACCTCAGGCTGAGACAGTTGGTAGCAGGAGAGTTCCCAGAATGCCGACCTTTAGGATGGGATTTTGAGCCGCATCCCTCACCAGTCAGACTGTAACAAAAACCCCATTGGTGCTTGTAAGTGAGTGGTGTAACATGTTGCATCATCACGATCACTAAGACAGTCACCTCTAGTGGATGGAGATGACATGCATGCTTATTTAAGGCTGTGGCACTTAAGCGTCAGAGGGGCTATGGTGTGATAAGGACTGTGTAGTTGGTTGGCGTTTGTTAACACCTTTAAAAGCTCTGAAAAGAGAAAATAACAGGCATTGTATGAACATCAGAGGGCCTGTATGGTGATGATTAAGGAGACCGGTGTCTTCTTCAGCCACTGAAGATCATGTCTAGGATCTAATTGTGTGGGTAACTGAATGGCAAAGAACACTGAGTGCATAGTTTTGACAAGTCTTGTATGACAAAGTCAGGGCCTTAAAAGGGTGGGATCCTTTTTTAAAAAATTTTATTGAAGTATGGTTGATTTACAATGTTGTGTTTTATTTCTGCTGTACAGCAAAGTGACTCAGTTATACATATATATGTATATTCTTTTTCATATTCTTTTCCATTACGGTTTATTACAGGATATTGAATATAGTTCCCTGCGCTGTACAGTAGGACCTTGTTTTTTATCCGTCCTATATATAATAGTTTGTATCTGCTAATCCCAAACTCCCAGTCCTTCCCTCCCCCACCTCCACGTTGGCAATCACAAGTCTGTTCTCTATGTCTGTGAGTCTGTTTTTGTTTCATAGATATGATCATATGTGTCATATTTTAGATTCCACATGTAAGTGATATCATATGGTATTTGTCGTTCTCTTTCTGACTTATTTCGCTCAGTATGATAATCTCTAGGTCCATCCACGTTGCTGCAAATGACATTACTTCATTCTTTTTAGCAGTTGAGTAATATTCCATCATATATATGTACCACATCTTCTTTATCCATTCATCTGTCAATGGACATTTAGGTTGTTTCCATGTCTTGGCTGTTGTAAATACTGCTGCAATGAACATAGGGTTGCATGTATCTTTTTGAATTATAGTTTTGTCTGGGTATATGTCCAGGAGTGGGATTGCTGGATCATATGGCAACTTTATTTTTAATTTTTTGAGGAACATCCATACTGTTTTCCATAGTGGCTGCACCAATTTACATTCCCACCAACAGTGCAAGAGGGTTCCAAAAGGGTGGGCTCTTGACCCCTGATTTGGGGATAGCTGGGTACATAAGCCTGAAAATCTTCACCCCTCAGGTCCTTCTGAATCCTTTAGTCTGGCAGAAGCAGCCCCCTCCCCTCTAACAAGAGGATAACAGTTTCCCTTTGCCAGGAGACCCTGCAAAGACCTCACTGAAGCAGATGTCTTACAAGATGCCATTGCCCTGCCCATGATCTGCCCTTGTGTCCCCTCATTGCCTCCAGACTGAGAAAGAGGGTCAGATTTTGACACAATTCAAGCAGGGAAATAGTCTTTATTCTACTAGGAAATGGCTGACACACCAAAGTCCCACCCTTCCTGGCTAGTGTTCGTGGCCAGGAGCCTGAATAACATTTGTGGGAGCAGATATCTTGTTGGACCAAGGTGGTGTGAGATGGGGGTATAGGCTAAAGCTGGGAAGAGGAACATGTATTGACACGGGAGCACTGACTCATGACTCAAGGTTCAGGGAACTGGCAAGGGCACCTGAAACTGGTCCTACTGTGACCCTGGATGGCTCCTTGACGCTTGGACGTGGTGATGAGGTGGGGACACTGGACTGCCTTGACAGAGTGTTGCAGGAAGAGTCAGAAGGCTCAGGGAGATGGGAGTGTTAGGATGGATTGATATGTGAGAACAGAGCCCCCATCTGTACTCAGCCCTCTGGAGAAATCTTAAGAAGACCAGTGTTCCTGGATGACTGTGAGTGGAAGAGACTGCTGAGTGTGGAGTACCATCACTCCACTCTGTTTTCTGGGAGGCCCCGGAGGACACTGCCGTCACCGAGGCAGAGTGGAATTCACTGGTCCGAGGCCTTTGGCATCTCCGAGAGGCTCAGTGGTAGCTTCATTTGCAGGCTGCATGGACAGTAAAAGACGCTACCATGAAGTGGAGCTCTGGGAAATGCAGAAGGCCAGTGATGACATTTAATCACCTTAGGCATGGTTAATTATCCTAATGGGCAGTGAGACCAGAGTGGCTGGCAGGATACCGGAATCCAAAGATCTGTGATAATGGCTAATAGATCATGGCAGATAAACTAATAGATGCTAGGGTATCAATGGACTCCTATAACTGAAACTAACTGATAACTGGGGATCAAAATTCTGCCATCAACCACTACAATGGAAAATTGCAGACTACTGTTTTCACACCATGGACCATGGACATTTACACTCTGGGAGGCATGTTGGCAATCAGCTGTCTTTCCCTTGGAAACATCCCATCTGTAGCTTTCTCACTTTAAAAGTTGAAAATCATGAAGGGGAGATGCATTTCTTGGGCTGTAATAGCTTGGATCAAGTACAGGGTACTTCCAGTAACGCAGTAGGTTGAAAAGTGAACAGTATCAACCTCACCCGGAGTTTATTAGGACTGTAGAATCAGCATTTTAACAAGGTCCTCCAGATTATTCAAGATTGAGAAGCATTGCTGGGTGGTGGGGCGGGGGGCATGGGGGTGTTACAGAGCAAGAGACAAGAGGGAGAAGGAAAGTGGAGAGAGCTGTTTCAGCCACTGTGTGGTATAGGTGTGAAATGATGGCAGAGCAGAGTTGAAATAAACATTGGGGAGATGCTATAGGTGTGTCTCTGAATGATTTGGAACAAGGAATTAAAATGACCCAGGTAGCAAAAGTACAAAGAGAGAGAAGCTGTGTGTAAATGAGGGAGAAGTTAATGGCCTCTGAATTTTACCAATTCACACAAAAAAGAAGAAAAATGTAAAAGCTTAATAAATATTGAAAAAAAATGTAAAGAACCCAAAATTTAATGAGTAATGAGATAACCATATTTTAACCTATTAAAGAAAGTTTAAAAAAAATGATTCTCATCGTAGGCAAGGGTTACTCGTCCATTACTAACGGGGTATAAATTATTACTATACACATATATAGAAGAATTTTATGGTATGTGTTAAGATATATGAATTGAAATGATCATATGATCATATGAATTCAGATATTTTGTCCTTAATTTCAAATCTAGGAATATTTCCTAGATTTTATTACATATATATGTGTATATATATATATATATATATATATATATATATATATATATATATACATATATACACACACACATACTCTGTGTATATGTATATGTATATACTATGCACATTATCATCGTTAGTAACTTATTGTTTAGTATATATCAGGCAATGTGCTAAACTCTTTGAAATTACCAATGCCAGTTTCTGACCTCACTGATTTTTTGAAATCTTTTAAGTTGTTTTCTTTTCTTTCCTCCCTCCCTCCCTCCCTCTCTCCCTCCCTCTCTCTCTTTCTTTCTCCCTTCCTTCCTTCCTTCTTTCCTTCCTTCCTTCCTTCCTTTCTTTCTTTATTTTTCTTTCTTTCTTTCTTTCTTTCTTTCTTTCTTTCTTTCTTTCTTTCTTTCTTTCTTTCTTTATCTTTCTTTCTTTCTTTCTTTCCTTCCTTCTTTCTTTCTCCTGCCTCTTGTCTTTTATTCAACCAGTGAAATCCTCTCATACAGAAACTTCTACTCACCAAATTGTATCACTCTGCTGAAATACAACTTGAGAAAACTGTCAGATAAAGGGCCCTTTACAGAAAAAAAAACTGCCTAAAATAAGGATTTAGAACAGAAGTGCCATGTGAACATGATCTATTGGATTTCAGCACCATCGCAAACATATATTATTTAAGTAGGATGTCTTTTTTTTCTTTTCCCCAGTAGAATTATCACAGCCTTTCACAGAGCCCTTCAGAGGCCGTTAACTTCTCCCTCATTTACACACAGCTTCTCTCTCTTTCTGTCGTATTTTGCATCACTTAACCCAGTGGAGTGTTTTCAGACAAAGGCTGCCTAGAAGCTGGGGCCCACTTTGTGGCTGGCTCTGTGGCATTCATGGTTGGTATTGTTTTTGAAGACCATCTGCCTGTCATTCGTTTGCTGATTGAGTTAGTGCACCTAATAATATTTTTTTTATTGGGCTGTGCTAGCCAATGAAAAGGAAATTATACACTCAACAGATGGGTCACAAACCTTTCTACCTTAGTGCAGCTACTCCTCGAGTTAGTTAAAAGCCAGCATGAAAGCAGATTATAAACAGAATAATAGCCTTTTTATAAATGGTTTTCACAGTGGTTACTCATTGTGGTGCCAAACATGATGGCATTAGGGTTTCCCTTCTCTCCTGTATAGATTTTCCCTGTAAGAACAATCTGAGCAATGAGGGATGTGGAAGTGAAGAGAAGAAAACCGGCTGAGGACCAGAATGGAGGAGAACATCCACATACGCAGGAAGTAGCTGCCATCACATTAGCTCGGTATCACTTGTGCTATTGGGAAACAATGTGTGCCAGAGGGGCTAGGTGCTCTGGCTCTGCCTTTACTTTGTGGGTGGAGAATGTAGGGGCAGCAAAGTCTATCACAAAAGAAACCCCAAATAGCTTTACTTTATACAGAGAAATGGAGACACTGAGGGTCGCCAGCACTGGACATCATGTAAATGAACAGTAAAACCCAAATCTCCTTGGCTTGACAGTGATCCTCCCTCAGATGCCTGCTCCTTTCTAAAATTGGTAGCTTCCTGCCCTTGGAAACTGTTCCTCGTGAGCTCACATCATGAAAATTCACTTTGCCTTAAAGAGGAAGTGAACCTCCCTCGCCAGGATGCTATTAAGTCAATTGGAGGTATGTTCAAAGAGCATGAGAGCAAATCTCTTCAGGAAGAATCATGATGCAAAGGATTATTTTACTTACCTCTGAACAATGAAGTTGCATCTCCCACTGGGAACATAAACAACAGTGACAGACTTTTCAGTTTTGCAGGGATAGACTTAATTTTTGAACACTTGTAATATGGGAGAAAGTGTGTATTGTAAAGACCTGGCTTGTTCTCTTTTAGAAACAAATAGATTCTGCTTTCAAGAGTCAAAAAAAAAAAAAAACCCAAAAAACAAAAAACCCCACAAAACTGGAGAAGACAGTAATTACTTTGTGAACCACTCTTCTAATTGTGCTCATGAATTACTAGCTCACTTTTCCCCCATAGTCTTTGGCCTTTGCTTTGTCCTAACTTCAAACCTCAAATGGATTCTTAGCAGTATACTTGCTTTGATTTTGGTATAAAGACACTGTCTGCCTTGCTGCAGGTGGTGGGTGGAAGTGGTGGCAGTGTGGACATGGATAGGGGAAGATTTGGGGCAGATGGGATCACTGGGCACATGACCAGGAAGAAGAAAGACCAGGTATTGCTGAGAACCTCTCATCATTCAAAATCAATGGCCTTTTACTTTTTTCCAATTGATGAACACCAACAAAATATTTTAATACTACTCCCTGGCTTTGTTCAACATTCTGAACCTAAACATTAGTGATTTTTTTCCAGAGCTTATCTGATACTGCAGCTTTTCAGAGATTTTGTTTCTTCCTTTAGGGATTACTGAGGAATTCTGGTGGGGTAGCCCACCATGATGGGCAACCTGAGGGTTGGAGAAGGAGTGAGTGTCAGGGGGTCAGTTTCCTATAATTCTTGGTCACTCTCATTCTCTGCATCAGATAGGTCCCAGTGTAACCAGATGTTTGCCCAGATGCAGTCACACTGGAAGAGGTGCAGCCCCTCAGATTAACCTCATGAGGGTCCCTGCTGCCTTCTGTATATCATCCTGCAACCCACTGATGCTTGAATTCATACCTGGAGATTGATTCTCTAGTCAGTTTTGTCTTATGTTAAAATGCATGGTTCTGGGAGTATTTTCACCTGTAGCCTCATCAGTCCTTTGTGCCTAGATGTAAATGACTTTGGGGACATAACCCTGAATTTTATGAGGGGATGTATGATTTCATGAGCACACTGGAAGCTTAAGAAAATGGGAGAAAGCCTTAGGAAGGGGGAGCGGGCAATAGATCAGGAAAGAGAAGATGCTGAGACTGAGCAGACACCTTTAAAGTCTGCTCTCCTCTTCTCATTAGGACCTAAAAGGGACTTTAACTCCAGTTCATCTTTAGGACCTATTGGCAAGTCAGCCCCGAGGGAAATTCAACCACAGTCGCTTAAAATTCCCAAAGCCTTCTGAATTGATTATGACTTTCTTTCATCACAAAATCTGCATCCTGACCTAGTTACACTGGCAGGTGACTCAGAGGCAGATGTGTCCAGAAAGACAACCAAACACAGTAAAATCCCCACCCATTCTGGCTTCTCCCCCAGGTGCCTGCACCCCCAACAGGGCTGCTCCCTGCCGCCTCCCTCACTGTCACTCAGCGGTCCCCCCCACTGCATGCCATTGCACCGGGATGTATCAAGTTAGGAACCTGCCTCTGTCTCCATCCCACACCTAGCTCTCCTTTTTAGCTTGATGTTGCTGGGATTTAATTCTGAGCAGGATTTAAATAAAATCAGAATCCTTCTGTGCTGGAGGAGATGTGTTTGCTCGGAAATGGAATTCATTGTCTGGGTCACTTGCTAGTTAGCCCCGTATCCCACCTATGCTGGGACCCAGGGAAATGGTATGCTAACCGCCCCCCTTCCACACCGCTCATGCGCTTTTCAGGGTGAGAAGTTGGGGTGCTGTGTCAGGGGTTGGAGGGAGGAACAAAACTCCTCTCTCCGCTCCATATTTAATTACTAACTTTAATGCTTTGTGGCCTTGAAACATCTCTACATTTTAGGGGAAACAGTGTTTCAAGTTTACATTAAAAATTAACAGTGGCAACTGTTTTAGGTGGGGGCATATTGGCTTGTAAGGAACCAAGCCCCATCGAAAAGGCTTACGGGAAGAGAGGACTTATTATAAGGATATCATGGAATGTTACAGAAGCCAAGAGCAGGAAAGGTAGGCAGGGTTCAGGAGAGGTGAGACCATCAGGTAGCCGCTCTCTGCAGGTCTCTTACTCCGCTTTCCTCTGCCACATCAGTTGTCCTTTCATCTCTGCAGACTTGCTTCTTTGCAGGCTCTTAATTCTTGCTTTCCATAATCTGTGTTATGCATTACCTTGGTCCTTTTTTTTGACTCCACATTCTGGCGAACTCTATTCTTGACTCAGCCCAGTGCCTGATTTCTGTTAGGTAATTATCTTTGGAATGAATGGAGAAATGAACAAACGAATGAATGACTCTATGGCCTTTCAGTGTAAATGCCCATCATCACCTAACTACATGTTGAGTGTTGTAGTTCAAAATCTTATGAGAGAGGATCTGATGGGCTCAGTTTGTCCCATTTGATGGGTATTCACTTCTGGTCCAGTTGTCTGTTGCCAACGAGTGTGATTACTTAGTACAAACATGACTACTCACAAGGATGATGGATGGAGCCATTTCCAAAACAAGGATGGTGGGTTCAGCAAATATGTTTACTATAGCCACCAAACTAACATTTCTTTCCTGGAAATATGCCTAAGTAGTGTCCATGTTTACTCAAAACATGACAATCTCATATTAAAGGGATTACCTGTTCAGCTCAGAAAATGGTTTGAGGGTGTTCATCTATTTTTAAGTTCAAGTAAGAATGGATTTCCATGTTGATCGTTTTAGTATAGCCAAGTAAAAAAATCAAAAAGATTTTTGACTCATGTCTTACCTTCCTAAGATATTATTTAAAGTTTTTTAAATTCAGAAATTTAAGGTTCATATTTCCTGTTTCTTCATGACTTCAGTGCCTAATTTACATTGATCTCTAGAATCTTGTATAGCTCTTTAAAACATGTGATTTAATTTCATTTTTTATAACAACCTTGAGGTAAGCCCGGAAGCTGTTATTTTTCCCATTTTGAAGATGAGAAAACTGAGGTTTGGATAAAATAAGCCAATGGGTCCCAATCTTGGGCCTTGACCTCATGTAGAATATGAGCATATAAAAATGGAAAGTCAGGGACATAAGTTACTTTTAATATATCCAGAAGCCTAATGGAAATCATACATTCACCTTCAGTCAAGCTATCTAAGATAATTACATAATCAACTTCCATTGGTTTATAACTGCTTATTATGGTAACATGGTCATCTGTAGCTGTCTGGAATATTCATTTGATTGAATATAGCTTGTGTATGAAGGAAAAAAATGGGATAAAGATTTAATTTTCTACTTTGTAAATATTGTGTTTGGCAGACCTAATCTTTCCAATGATATGGTCAAGGAAAAAAAATAATAAAGGGGATTCTTGGTGGAGAAGAGTTGGTCTTAAACGGCAGCACAGGGTTCGCTCAGAAGGTCTTCTAATGCCCTGCCCCATTGGTTTTTTACTATATGGTGCTACTGTACTATTTGAGCTTGGATCAATTCCTCCCACTGCTAAAAGGGAAAAAAATCTCTCCCCATGTATGCTTCTCTTGGTAGGAGGAAGGACTACCGCTATGAACCCAGGTCCAAGTTTTATTGCATGGACTCTGGTATACTCAGCCATCTTTTTGTAGCGGATGTTAAAGTTCAAGGACATGGCTAATAACCACATTCTTTTAGAAACAAATGACTGGACATATTCCACTCTTACAAAAGCAGGCAGTGGTAAAGTAAACCTCACCCAAACAAAAGAAAACACATTTTAAATGTCCATAGAGACACAGCCACGAAGTTATACTCAACAACTTCAGCCCCAAGAAACCTGGTACCTTTCACAGTCATGGACTCATTTAAATGGGGGTTTCAAGAGAAAGGGCTAAAAGAAACATTAATTTGAGTGAATCCATTCCCCCACACACAAAAGTAGGAGGTACAAAAGTCCTAGTGAGATGGAAGTAAAAGGATATTAACAAAAATACAAAGCTAAATATGAAAAAAGAGGAATTTTGTTGTTTTTGTTAACGGGTGAAGGCAGAGAGGGAAGAAAAGATCTCTCTTGGCCTGAAGCCATGAAATTTAAAAATTTTTAAAATTTTTCTTCCTTTTGCAGAAAAAGAAATGCTCATTAACAAAGAAAAATGTTGCCTGAATCTGAAGTAAGAGCAGCCCAGACGTGTTTATCTTTGGCTTGGGGTGCTGACATCAACAATGGCATTCTCCTCTTAACCTAGTGCCCTTATCAAAATGGAGGAACATTTTAATCACTTTGTTCCTACTTTTATCTTGGATTAGTCCCATTTTTAGCTTTTGTGAACCTGAATTAAAGAAAAAGCATGTAGAAATTTAACAAGAGTTATGAGTACCTTTTACAAGACCAAAATCCATTATGTAAATCCTAATTTGGGCTCCCTGTCAAAAAATCTCTTTAGGACCCTAAAACTATTTCAATAGCATCTGCATATTGTGCTTTAAACACAAAATGTTCTAAGAGGTTAATTGGGATTTAAAAAAAATCTCGAAACAGTTCTAAGTTTATGATATCGGTGTCAACAATGAACAAAATAAATATTCTTGCAAGCCTACCCAGGTGTATAAGGCAAATAAATGAATAAAATCACTCGTTTATTCAAACGAATAAAATCATAAAAGTAAATTCATCTTCTGGATTTATGAGTTTTTAGGGCAAGCTTGAAATGTTTTCAATTTTTAAATTCCCACAACAGTGGCTAGTGCTGCAATAAATTGAACAAAAAAACAATTGATGTTTTAGGAAGCGAGGCGTTGCTGCTAAACTTCCTACTACTAATTTAACACAGATTTCAAGCTGAAATCAAGACAATATGCTTTCTTCAGCTGTGTTTATGTGACTTCCCACATCCCCGTTAATTCTCTTTTGGCTTTCATGTAGACGTTTTTGGAAGAAAGCTGGACGAGGGCTAAATAACTTCATCCACCACCCCCCCGCCCCCCCAAAAAGATCAGGTGTTCCAGAATGCATCACATGGAACAACAGCACCCTACACTGATTGTTTAATAAATATCATGGTAGGAGTAAACAAATGCTAAATAATAGAACCTTTAGTAATTTGAACCGCTTAGCTCTGTTTGCGATACAAATCTTAATAAGGTTTCAAAAGTCTCCTTGTGCAGAAGATAGTTTATTCCTTACATTTCATCCAAGACAGGATGTGTTTAGGTGGCCTGATCAAAAGCGTGAAGGGACACGGCAGAAAAAGAGTTTTGATTTCTGGATTCTATCTTTACACAACTGCTGTGACACACTGCCTCCCTCTAGTAAATAAATAGAAAACCCTTCACTCCTGGTGACAGTACATCAATGCGTGTGATTCGGCATTAGGCAGCGTAAACATGAATTCAGATCCCTACCCCGCTCCGCTGTGTCGTTGTCATGGGGGGGACACAGAGGTTATTTGGAAGAGCCAGGTGGATGTTTTCAAGAGTGTGTGATCTCACAGAAAGAATCTAATTTATTAGTGAGGAGTTGAATCCATTAGCCTTTGAGACTGTGTGTTATTTCACATATTTGTGCCTCAGTTTCCTTTAGGTGCAGAACAGGGCTGACAAATATGCTCGCCTCATCTGCACCAGATGGAGACAAGGGGTAAAACTGAGCTGTCAAACATTTTCAGCACAGGATCGACTTCTGTGCACCCTCAGGAGATGCTACGGCTTATGATCTGAGTCACCTGTGAGGGTCGCCTCACCTGAAAGGAGAAAGAAAGGTACGTGGGGGTCGGTATTGCCGCTCGCTGCTAGTTCGCCATTGAGAGGACCCTTTACTCCTCTCTGGCCAGTTATTGAAACTTAGGACTTTTTAACCCTTCAGAGGACAGCAGTGACCTGGCTTGCAAATGCCAAAGCTGTACCCTCTCCAGAGCTCACATCCATACGGGGTTTCCTTTTTTTCTCTTTGCAGAGGAAGGTGCTCTACTCAGGCCTTGACTTGGATTGGGCCCCAAAGCGAAAGATGCTTTTGTAGCTTAACAAATCTCTGGCCATATTTATGGCTAGAGTGATCCAAGGCTGGGGCTGTGGGGAGCGGACGGTTGAGTTCAGTGAGGGACATATCAGGAACCAGGGACCAAAAGAAAGCAGCAGACGGAAAGCCCCCAAATGGATACCCCTTTGGCTTGGAGAAGCAGGGAGTCAGCTGGGGCTGGTCCTACCTGAAAACAAACTCTCAGTGATTTCCTAAAAGTGACCATGCGGGGCACAGATCCATCCGTGTTTTCAATGAGTGCAGCCAGCGCCGTGGAAGTCGGGCGATGGGCAGCGACAGATGGAGGGCTTCCACGGCGGCGGGCGGCGCCCTTTATTCCCGGATGAAGGCTCTTTCCTGTGTGAGTGTCGACCGGCCATCTCCACTTAAACAATCCCTTTGCAGGGAATGGGTGTACGACACATAACACCTCCTTTGTCTACCAGCCTTTCCAGAGCTCTCTGCCTGTCTACCCTCTGCCTGTGCATTTTTATGGTGACGATCAACACAATTCCTCACTCCAGAGACACCCCAACTTGGTTGAAAGCGTGGCCTTTTTCCACTGAAAGCGAGGTTTTCTTGGGTAATTGAAAACCCAAGGGAGTCAAAGTGAATTCTTTCAGTCTTTAACAATGAATTTAGTCTGTTTATGACGTTGGAAAGTCAGAAATTTCATCTTTATGACTTTAGAAGGTCATAGTAACAAAATGAAAAGAAGATAATAAAAAGGATGAGAGAAGAGAGAAAATAGAGCTTCCGTAAAACTCAAGAGGTGCTTTATGTGTGCAATTTTTTTTTGCGTCTAAATTGAATACTGTCTTTGCAATCTTTGTTTCACTTTTCTTTGGAGAGATTTGGAAATGTCTCATTCTGTTCTGTCCCTTCACGTGGATGATATCTCAGGCAGGTTCTGGATGAACATGTATGTGCTGGGCCCCTGAGTGACCATGTTTCTGCCACACTGTGGTGGGGAACACGACCAGTTAAGGTAGAGCTGACACCTCCTTGCACACCAGCAATGCCCATCCCCCACTGCTTCTGCTCTGCCCCCCGAGGTCCTGCCACAGAGGTACCCACATACAGCACATACAGAACAACACATACAGGCAGAACAACACATGCAGTTACACATCACCTATTGTGGAAGCTGATTTTATCAGAATAACCTGGCAATCTGCTTGACTTTTATTTATTTATTTAAAAAATTAAAATATAGTTAATTTACAATGTTGTGTTACTTTCAAGTGTATAGCAAAGTGATTCAGATATACGTATATATACCTATGTAGATATATATATATATTCTTTTTAAGATTCTTTTCCATTATAGGTTATTACAAGATTTTGAATATAGTTCCCTGTGCTGTATAGTAGGTCCTTGTTGTTTATCTATTTTATGTGTGTCTGTTCATCTCAATTCCTAATTTATCCCTCCCCCTCCCCTTTCCCCTTTGGTAACCCTAAGTTTGTTTTCTGTGTCTGTGAGTCTACTTCTGTTTTGTAAATAAGTTCATTTGTATCATGAATAACTTACATACAATAAAATTCAGTTATTTTAAGTGAATTTTGGCAATAGTATATGGTCATGTAACAATCACTTCAATCAGGTTATAGAATATTTCCATCTCCCTAAGACATTCCCTCATGCCCCTTTGCAGCTGACCCTCTGGACCCCAGCCCCAGGCAACCACTATTCTGCATTCCATTGCTCTAGTTTGTCACCAGTCTCTTTCAGTTTCTCTTTCCTGCCTCAGTATCTTTGCACATCCTGTTCTTTCTGTGAGAAGGACCCTCTCTCATTTCACACACTTCTCTTTCCTTGGCTAATGTCTGCTCATATTTCAGCTTAAGTGCCATTTCTTCAGAGAAACTTCCATGATCCCCTTTCCCCACAACTAAAAGATGTATCACATTATTTTCATTTATAGCACTTCTTTCTTTCCCTCCATGTCACATGATGTACGTGCATATATGGAGGTATTTATTTGATTACTGTCTGTCTCCGTCACTATTCTTTGTTTCATGAATGCAGGGAAAACATCTATTTTGCTCACCATTATATTTTCAGTTCACTGCTAATCACTTCACTCATACATCAGTTATATTCTTGGAACAAATCTGGTGGATCTCACATATTTTTTAAATGGATTAATTGAATAAATAGTTTTATGTATATAAAAATTCTATCAGGTCTTTCATAGGGCCAGTGGAAACTCTATCTCCTTGTCACCCCTGGCTGTTTATCTGAGTCCCACCTCCTCTGCACCTGGGGTGCTCAAGATGCATCTTTCAGTTCAAAAGCTCTGAGGTTCAGTTCACCTGAGATTTTTAGCTAGCACAACCAAAAAGGAAACTTCTGCCATAGGTTAATAAAGAGTAATCACTTTACAGACTGGCAGGAGATGGGGCAGGAAGGCAAGAGAGAGGCAAAATATGGAGACCGTTGGGACTGTCTCCATGACTTTGGTTGCCCAAGTTATGACTTTGGCTGCTCATTTAGACTGGAAGTCTGAGCAGGGCTCAGTGAGTGAGTGGGAGAGGAGGAAATAGTGGGGAGCAGTGTGGCTTAGGATTCTGGGTGTGCTGCTGTAAAAATCCCTCTTCGGTGATGATGACAGTGATGACGATGTTGGTGGTGATATGGAAACAGTGGTAGCAGTGGAAAGAACAGTTATGCTAACATGTGTGCACTTGACACGTTAGAAACCCTTTCCACCCATTCCATCCCTGTGTTTTATCATCTCCCACCTCCCACAAACTGGGTGCGTTGACTTCCATTTTCATGACCCAGGTCAGACCCCCATAAAGAACCAAGCCGGCAGTAAAGTAAGGGTGAGAAGTGGAAGACCATGGGTGTCAGGCCTGCCGTTTCCTCTGCCCTGGGACTGGCTGTGGAGACTTTCCCTCTTTGGGTTTACAACAGCTTGCCCTTTGGCCGTGGTCAGGGAATTGGGATCATCGTGATCATCATTATAATTACTATGACCCAGGAGCTTTTGCGAATTGCTGGAGCTGAGTGTCAGAATGAAAGTGATGTGGGTGGAGGAAGTGTAGCTATAAAATCGTGCCCAGGACAATAAATCAGCTCAGGGGTGACCTCAGCATTGTAACTCATGTAAGGGCTTTGGTCCTGGAAGAGACTTGAGTCTTTTATAACAGGGAGTTGGGCCCAGGGAGCTAATCTGGCCACACGTTCTCTGCGAGGTTAACTACAGCACTGGTACTTGTGAGCAGTAGTTCAGACCCTTGGAGCCACCATGTACCCACATTACTCCATTTCCTTCACCTGCCATTGGAGGCTCCTTCCCACTGAGTAGGTTATAGCCCAGAATGACCATTTTCTCAGTATGTTGCAAGAGTGAACCTACTCCTTTTCCATTTTATAGAAGATACATTCAGTTGCTAGCAGCTGCCATTCCCTTGGCAATCTCACCCAAGCTCTCAAGGCTGAAAATACCATCTATACACTGATGCCTCCCAAATGTATATCTCCAGCCCAGACCTCTCCCCTGAGTGCATCCAGCAGCCTCTCTGACATGTCTACTTGGATGTCAAATGGTCATTTGAAGTCAACATCCAAAATGGGCTGCTGATAACTATTTCCAAACTTGTTGTCTTCCCCATCCCAGTTAATGACCATCCGATTTTCCAACTGCTCAGGCCCCAGATCTCTTTCTCTCACACCACACATTTGATCTTTCAGCAAAATTCTGATAGCTCTCTCTTCAAAATATATCCAGAATCTGAACACTTCTCACCACGTCCACTGCTATGAGCTTTGTCCAAGGTGCCATCATGTTTTATTCGGTTTGTTATAATAGCTTCATAACCAAACTCCTCACTTCTACCCTTGCCCCCTTTTAGTCAATTTTCAATATAGCATCCAGAACACACCTGTTAAAATATGTCAGCTCACACCACTCCTCTCGTCTGAACCCTGCAATGACTTCTCATCTCAGAGTGAAAGCAATGTCCTCACAAAGATGTGCATGCAAATTCTACACGAGCTTGTCCTTGTTACCTCGAACATAGCCTGCCTTTCCCACCTCACCTTCCACCAACATGCCTCCACATGGCTGGCCTCCTTGGTCTTTGAGCTCCTGCTTCATGTTTGGTATTTGCTATTCCCACAGCCTGGAATGCTTTCCTCCCAGGTATCTCTGTGGTTTGCTCCCTCACCTTCTTTGGTATAAAATATGGAGTTGCAGTTTTAATTGAGGGACCTAAATGATAAGGGACTGAATGGAAATATAAATGGTGACTTTTAGCTGAGGGACCATGAGTGTATAAGAAAAGAATGTTCTAGGCAGAGGGTACAGCAAGTGCAAAGGCCCTGAGTTAGGGCGATGCCTGGTTTGTTTAAAGAAGACCATGTTGACCATTGTGGCAAAGGGGAGAGTGGTAGGAGATGAGGTTAGATTTGGGGGCCAGATCAGGAAGCACCTGGAAACACTTTGGCTTTCATTCTTAGTGAGATGGGTGTTGAGCTGGTCAGTGACATGGTTTGACTTATATTTTAGGAGAATCCCTTTGGCTTCTATGTGTAGAAAAATAATCTATAGGGTCCATATTGGAAACAAGGAGACCAGACAAGATAATTGATATAGTCCAGAGGAGAAATTGTGGTAGCTTGGATCACAGTTTAATATTAGAAGTGATAAAAGGATTCATTTGGATTCAGCCAATGGGATTTCCTAATGGATTAGACAAGATATGTAAGAACAAGATATGATGCAAGGATGACTCCATATTCTCCAGGGTGCGATATTGCCCAGAGTTCTGTGATAGCCCCCTCACTGTTCCACCTGTACGTATTCTTGTCCCCTCTCCAATCTCTGTCTACCCTTGTCCCCTCAGCAGTTCGTTCTTCACACTCCAGCAGAACGATTTTTTCAAAGCACAAAACCTGTCAGTGGATTACTATTTACTATAGGAAGAAGATAAAACTGTCTTCCATGGTCACATGATCGAGTCCCCTCCTACCTCTCGGGTCTCATCTTGTGCCTGGTCCCCCCACTTGTTGTCTGCATCACCCCACACGTGCTGGCTTTTGTCCCTCAGCTCATCATGATTCCTTCCACAGAAAGGACTTTGCACATGAATTTCTTTTGCCTGTAGTGTCTTTTCCTCTCCTCGTCACTGAATTAATTCTAACTTATGCTCCATGACTTAACTTATTCATCATTTCCTTAAGGAAATCGTCTCTGAACCCCCTGACAAGGTCAAAATCTCGCTCTCAGAGAATCATGTTCTGCTCCTTGTTAGAAAAGACCATGGTCGCAGTTTTCCCATTTGTCTTTGCCTCCTCTCTAGACTCTAAACTGCAAGGGGACAAGGACTATATCTTTTTTCCTTTCACCATTTCCTCCCTAGCACCTAGCACTGTGCTTAGGACATAGTACCTTTGCTGAATGAGTGAATAAATGCATATTTTCTGTGCTGAAATGGGATCATTTCTTTCTGAAGTTTCTCTAGACACTGATTCTATGTCCCTCATGTTTCTTTATCCATAACCTGCTGTACTGCTCAAGCATCCACCTCTAGTCTGCAGAGTGGCTGACTCCTTTATTTGTGCTGTTTTGTTGCAATTCTCAGTTACACCAAGTGTATGAGCATGAATGACCATGAGATACTGAACAGGAGACTTTGGCAGTGTATTTGAGTGGCTTTTGAAAGAACTATATAGTGATTTACAATTTTCTAAAAAACTGAGGCAGAAAGATAGGAATTATACTCCTGGTGATAAAAAGCAAAAAAAAAAAAAATTGAATGAAGACACCTTTATTGAGGAACCTGGTAGATGCTTCTTTGCTTCTGAGCAAGGAAAGAAAATTGCTTGATGAGAAAATTAAAGCATTCCTTACTGCACTGTCCCTTATAGGAGCCACATGTGGCCTTTGAACTCTTAAGATGTGGCTGATTCTAATTGAGACATATTGTAAGTATAAACACACACACACACACCCCAGATTTGGAAGATCTAGTATAAAATATTGATTACACATTGAAATGGTAATATTTTGGATATATTAGATCAAATAAAATATATTATTTATAATAGGTTGAATAATGGCCCCCTAAGACATCAGGCCCTAATTCTTGGATCCTGTAAATGTTACCTTATTTGGAAAACAAATCTTTCTAGATGTGATTAAGTTAAGGCTTAAGTTAAGGATCTTGGAATGGGGAGATGATCCTGGATTATTCAAGTGGGTCCTAAATGGAATCAGGCGTATCATTATGAGAGAAGGTAGAGGGAGTTGGACATGCACACAGAGGGGAAGGTGGCATACGGAGATGGAGGCAGAAGTCGGAGTGATGTGGCCACAAGCCAGGACTGCCAGCAGCCACCAGCAGCTGGAAAAAGAAAGGGGTGATTCTTCCCTAGGGCCTCCAGAGGGAGTGCAGCCCTACTGCACCTTGCTTTCAGCTCGGGGATACTGATTTTGGACTTCTGGCCTCCAGAACTACAAGAGAATAAATGTGTTGTTTGAAGGCCCTGGGTTTCTGGTGATTTGTTACAGCATCCACTGGAAACTAATACAGTAGTAAAATTAATTTCACCTGTTCTGTTTTAGTTTTTTTTTAAGTGGCTACTAGTTAAGTAACAATCACATGTGTGGCTTGCATTCTGTTTCTCTCGGACAGTGCTGCCTTAGACCATTTGAAGGATAATTGTAAAGATGGCAATGACCAGCTGTCTCTAAATCTGTAGTGGACAGAATAAAAGCTGATGGGTTTAGCATGCAAAGAGAGTTTAAATATATGAAAAAAGATAAACTAGGTTTAATGGCTATTAAATATTGAAACTGGCAAACCAATCTCAGAAAGACAGATAAGTAGCCATATGTCAGTTAACCTTTCTATAGAACTATCTGGAAAATGGGAGTGGGATCAGGAGACTTGGAACCTTGTTTCCAGCTTAAATCACACGAAATTGTTGAAATTATAAGGTGAAGTGTTTTCAATGATCAAATTGATATTCCACCATTCCTACTTCTGTCTGGAAATTTCATCTTTCTCATGGTGCTGAACAAACAGATCGAGATAATGAAGCCAAGAACAAACTAGTTAGAGACATAATGTAAAGAGTGAAAGGATAAGGGTTAGATAGAGCTAGTGCATGTCAAACTACTTGCAATAGTGAGACCTTTGGGTGAAGACCCTGATCTCCCTGCACCTCAATTTTATCATCTATAAAATGGATCTAATAGTATCTACTTTGCATATTGTTCTAAGGATTGGAAATAATATATGTAAAGTACATAACACATAACTGCAACATCTTAAATGGGAATTTTTGTTATTTTTATTAAGGCTTTTCACATTGATGTTAGTCAATAAACGGAATTGATTATTTCAAATTGGCCTTTACCAAGATAGCATTATATTTTCTACTGTGGTTAAAAAAGGTAAGGAGTGTTGTAAAAGTTATAAATCAGCAGTTTCTGGATTTGTAAGAGACTAGCGTTGCAACTAGACTTGGCATGAAGTACAAAAGATTGAAACTAAACGTTTATCTGTGGAATTCAAAATTTTGATCAGCCTTCAGTAGTCCATGTTCTACAGGAGTGAAGGTCTTTGAATCTGTTTAGGAAGAGAATGACAACTAATGTTTATTAGACGCTACCATTAAGGCACTTCTCTAAGTACTTTTAATGAGTAGATTAATCCCTCTAATCTTTATAGCAACCCTTGGTGGTAGATACTATTATGATCATTTGCATTTAACAGATGAAGAAACTGAGATACGGGCTGATGAAGGACTTTGCCTACTGTAAACAATTATTAAAGACTGGTATGGGCATTTGAACTCAGGCTACTTGGCTTTAATACTCTACTTCTTATAATAATGTACTCTCTATATATTGCCTTTCACAGAATATGGATCTTTCAAGACAGACCAAGGCATTTGCAAGTACTCAGTGCTGATGGCTTCATTTCATCCACATATTGATAATACATTCAGATCATATTTATTGGACACCTACTATTTGCAACATATTGTGGAAGACACTAAAGGAATACAAAGACAAATAAGACGCCATCTGGCCTCAGGGAGTTCACAGTGTAAGGAGGAAGATGGTTATGTTAGCAATAAACTATGAGGCAAAGAAAATCAAAAGGAGTGTGAACCAGAGGTATAAGCAACTGCTGTTGGAAAAGAGTCTCTCCCATGGGCTCCAAGTGCCATGTGTGCACCTTTATTACTTGTATCACACTCAAATGCAATCATCTGTCCAATTCTCAGTCTTCCTCACTAGACTGGGACAATGGGGATTGTGTCTTGTTCATCTTTGTTTCTAGGCATCTCCCCTTTGATCCTGGGCATCTATCAAATTCCTTGGCATCTAGCAGGTTCTCAATAATTGCTTATGGAATGCATGAATAAATGGAGAAATGGGTGCAGAGTAAAAAGGGATCAAATTTGACTGGGAGTGTCTAGCAAAGCTTGACTGAAACATTGGCTTTTGAACTCAACCTTGGAAGATAAGGAGGATTTTGAGAGAAGAAAAGGTGAGACTTGAGGAAAGGCAGAGTGTAGGATTGATGAAATAGAAGGAAGAGTTATATAAGGTTATATAAAGAGACGCTTGAAGATGTGGAAATGGTTTATTGGACTTAGTGTATTGTTCAGAGACAAGAACCTGTGACTTGTTGATCAAGGTCAAGGTTAAGGGCAGAGCTGATGTAGCTCCAGATAATTCAGGCAAATCCCCGAGCAACTTGGCATGAAGAAAAAGAGCTTGATGAATACTTGAATTGTTCTAAATAATAAACACTGTGTTATTTATTGACTACTTATCGCATGTCCAACATTTCACAGATATTAGCTGATCCTCAAAGCACCATGTATCTACTTATTTTACAGATGAAGACACTGAGCTTCAGTGCAGGTAGATGACCTGACCACACAGCTAATAAGAGGTGGAGCCAGGATTTGAAACTCAAGCCCTTCTGGGTCCAGGGCTCTTGTTGTTTTCTCTATCACGTGCCTCTAATACAGTGAGCATACATTCGTCCAACTTACGTATTTGTTTTATCTTTCGTATCTTCTTTCACATGTACCTAAAATCTGCCTTGGTTAGTAAAGGCTCAAAAATGCTGAGGCTGAAGTTGAATCAGGGAAGCAAGATTTCTTTTTGTATCCCTTTAGCAAAGCAGGAGGCTGCAGCTCATTGGAACTCATCTTCCTATATACTCAAGTGCCTCCAGAGAATTCAGAAAGCTGGGCATGAATATGTAGGCACACAGGAAATGAGCAAGGCAGATGTTGCGCTGATCTCTGCTGGGCCATTTTAGATCATAGTAGCTAATATACAGCACCTTTTTTGGCTGTCAACATTTTTTTTGTCCCTGTTTATCAACCTCCTTTCCTCCCTCTCCCCCACTGCCAGACCCTTGCATTTACATCTTTCTGTCCCCAGAAAAAGCATACTTTTGATTTTTCTTCAGAGCAGGTTAAGTCAAAGCCGTCCAAAGAATGAATCCAGTTGGCAGAAGAGCTCATTGGCTTCAAACTCGCTGTGATATGTGAATGCTCAGATCCCCCATCGGCACCCCATCACTACCTCTACAATCCCTGACAGGCTTCCTTAGTAGCCTATGTACTGTGAGTAACTCGATGGCAATTTCTTTTAGGAATTGGTTAATGCATCCAGTGCCAGGGAAGTGTCAGCGTGGGTAGCTTAACCTTTGTATTCTCTTCCTCAATATACTAGATGGTACTACTGAGGTCCTGCCAGAGGGTCAGGTTCTCAAGCTATTTCTCAGCAGCAGTGGTGAAGCAACCCATTCAAGATATGTGCTTAGATTCAACTGGGTTCATTCATTCATTCATTCATTCATTCTTAAAATATTTATTGATAGATAACTGTGTGCTAGGCACTGTATAAAGCAATAGGGTTACAGTGGCGAACAAAACTGATGTGGCCCTACCTTCATGGAACCTATATTCAAGTGGGGAGACGTATTAAACAAGCGAACCATGAACAGCACTGTTACAGATTGACACAGCTGCTGCGACACAGTTACAAGAGGGATGGGCTAGAAAGGGGCTGTGGGAGGCCCCATTAAAGAGCTGGCCAGTGAAGACTCTTCTTAAGGGGTGACCCATGGGCTTAGGCTTGAAGGGAGAGAATAACTCAGCCATGAGGAGAGTGTGGGCAGGAAAGCATTCTAGAGTCACGCATGGAAAGTTCTGCTAGTGGCAAAAGTGAAGGAGGAAGAAGGGACAAAGAGCACGTACCTCATTGATTCAAGAGAGGCTGAAATTTTTTTAGGACTTCTCTTTTGTAGAATTACGTGAAGAATTATCTGTGTCCATTGATAACCATTGCATATTCGCACTTTTTCTCTCATTTCACTTTGAATATTTTGTAAGGTGGTTCATGACGTACTTGGTGATATTCATGTTACCAAGAAGGCACTCTGAAATGTAAGCAGACTAGCCCTCTGCAATATCCCTACCTTGACATGAATTATCATTTAATATTCAGAGTATATAATATTTGCTTAATGCGTACCAGATTTGCTTCTGAACCAGTGACCTGGGACCCCCAAATCCTTATTATACCTTCCTGTCCTTATTCTATTCTCTGGAAGAAACTGTATTTCAAGGAGAATTTATCCTTGGGATGTCATTAGATATACCATTATGTGATTACTCCTAAGATGGTGAATATATTATAGGCAATTGTTTCTAGAATACTGTTTTTATGGAAAACCAGTTGTGCACAGTAGTAGATTTCACCAGTCGTGTTTAAAATTAGCATTGAAGATCTGCTGAAGCTCAGAGTTCGGAATACATGTAGCCACGAGCCTTCAGAGACCCTTAACTGCCAAAACATTAGCACTTTCACTGGAAAAGACGTGAGCTCTAGTTCCCTTTGCGTGACTACTGTGTAACCACCTCAGTGTCCCAAAGCTGCTACATCTTATTATGTAACGATAATAAGCAGCATATGATAGCAATATCTCTTTTCTATTAACAGCCACTTTGGATCACTTCATGATTATTTGAAAAACTAGGTGACCACAAATAAGCCACACACAGACCAGCCCAGAGACCCTCTAATTCTTCTATGTTGCCTTAGCCTTTCCTACTACTCAATTTTCTTAAAAATATAATTCTAGTATAGAATTTATCTTTTTAAGTCTTAAATTTAACAATGAAGCATAACCAAATTTTTGGATAAATAATGTGGGAGGAAAAAAAGAATGCACATTTGTATTGTTAGATTTCTGCTTTATCCTGTCATTGAACAGCATGAATTTAACTCTGCTGCCTCCCAAATCCCGAATAAATGATAGTAAAAAAAAGAATTGAGGAGAAGAGATGAGAAAATGACAGTTGAAAACAAAAATTCGAAAGACAGAAAATCAGTGGGCAAGTGGAAATTAAATTATTTTGCTCAGTTCTTTTGCTCAGTTACCTTCACTAACTGTAAATCAACAGACAAGAAAGTGATTACAATGATCTTGTTTCCTTAGAGCCCCCATGCAATCTGCAATATTGTCCACATTATAAATGGGAAAATTGAGCCACAAAGAGATTGAGGATTTATAATTACAGAATATCAAAATGTTTAAGGCAATTTTAAAAGTTTTATTACAACTACAAAAATTAGAAATTTGACTCTTTAGGGGTAGGTATGAACATGGTTAGAACTAAGATCAAATTTATATACCAGAAGCAAGAAAGAGAGTACCAGAGGCAGTTGTGTGGTTGAAAGGTTAAGCTTGGTGTGTGTAGTTGCATTGAGTATTGATTCAACATTAAAAAGAAGTTTTTAACAATTGAAGCTTTCCTAAAATGGAGTGGCTGCCTTCTGGAGTAGTGTGTTTGAATGTCTGACCACTGGGTATATTAGAAGGCATTGCTGTGATCAATGGGAAGCAAGACCAGATGACCCATAATGTCATGGTTGTGTAATTCTAATGTAAGTGGTAAAATAAATACTTAAACTTAGAGTTTCTAATTCCTGTTACAGAGCATTTCTCTTATATCATCCTGCCTTTTACTTGACCATGTGATTAAGAATCCCAAGGATTATAATATAGAACACCTTTTCCCAGCCTCTGTACATGAGTTATGGTGTGATACTCCTGATATACTCTGTATATGAGTTACGTGGTGTGATATACACGGTGTGATACTCCTGATCTTATATTCCCACATCTGCTTTTCTTTTTCCATTCATTTCCCATCTCAGTAACTCAGGCCAAAGACCTAAGACACATCTTTGATTCTTCCATATGCCCCATCCCAATATCAAGCCATAAACAAGTCTTGTTTTTCTTATCTCTAAATTAGATCTCACATCCATTTACTTCTTTCCATCTCCATTCAAACTGCCATCGGCATAAAGATGATCATCCCCTCCAACTCCTGGGTTCCAGTTAATCTTACAGTAAAATTTTAGTTTAAAAAGTTCTTCATGGGGCTTCCCTGGTGGCGCAGTGGTTGAGAATCTGCCTGCTAATGCAGAGGACACGGGTTCGAGCCCTGGTCTGGGAAGATCCCACATGCCACGGAGCAGCTGGGCCCGTGAGCCACAACTACTGAGCCTGCGCGTCTGGAGCCTGTGCCCCGCAACGGGAGGGGCCGCAATAGTGAAAGGCCCACGCACCGCGATGAAGAGCGGTCCCCACACCGCGATGAAGAGTGGCCCCCACTTGCTGCAACTAGAGAAAGCCCTCGCACGAACCGAAGACCCAACACAGCCAAAAATAAATAAATAAATAAATAAAGTAGCTATAAAATTTAAAAAAAAAAAGAAAAAAAAGAAAAAAAAAAGCTACTCTTTAAAAAAAAAAAAAAAGTTCTTCATGAACTGACTCTTCCCTTTCTCGTCAACCTCCTCTCATGTCGCTCTCCTTCTTGGTCACTCTGCTTTAGACACATTGGCCTTCTTTCAGTTCTTCTAATCCTCCCCCATCTCTTGGCCTTTGCATTTTCTCTTCCTTCTGTCTAGAACATTCATTGCTCCCCCCTCCTTCTAGCATCCCCATCTCTTCACTTGACTATTTTCATCCTTTAGGTTTCAGCTCAAATGTCAACTCTTCTGAGAGACCTTCCCGTGTCACCTATCTTCTGTAACCACCCTCAGTTACTCTAGCTCACCACCTTCTTTATTTCCTTCATAACAAAATTTATGTGCATATTTGTTAACTTGTTTGTTCACTTATTTGACTAATTTACTATCTCTACCACTTGAATGCAACCTTTAGGAAAACAGTGATCTTGTCTACCTCATTTAATTCTCGATTTAGCAAAGCACCTGGCATATAATAAACACAATATACATGTATATGATGTTTATATTTAATCACAGATCATTTTTTAAACTTAACTCATAGCTCTTGACTGGCCTTTAATTCTCAATAGTGATGTATTTCTGAAACATTCTCTACTGTCTTCTAAAAGATAAGCTTTTACCAAATGCAGCCTTGAAGTTTTTCAGATTCATTTGGGTTGGGTAAGAGAATAGAGAATGAGGGACAAAGAAAAGGCACTGGGCTAGTAATAACTATGCACCTGAAATATTAGTCATTTTAAAGATCTCAGAGGCACAGAAGCCCCCCATCTGTATTCTATTTTCAGTATTCTTTCTAACCTGATTGATTTCACCCTCGTTGCTTAATTTTCATCATTATTGTGGCTTGTCGTCTTTGGACAGAGAATGGTATCAGCACAGCTTTGCACAAGCTGCTGTCTACTGTCAAATTTGTTAATGTCCTTATTACAGGCATATAAAAACTTTGTCCTCCACTGAGCTATCAAAGGCCTACTAACTGTCAACATGTCATCCAGAACAGAGTGACAAAGTCTTCATCCTTGTCTTGCAACTTGAAAAGCCATTTAATATTGAACAATCCACTCAGCTTCTATGCTTTGTTTAAAATCTTATTCTTTCACTCCATTTTTTCATATAATTCTTCTTGCCTCTAGATATATAGAAACCTGAGTATGTTCTCCAAAGATGAGACCCAGAATACCAATCACTTCTTCCCTTGATTTGCTTAAGCATTCCCCTGGAGATTTTGATTTATTAATAATTTCCATAATTATACAACTTCGGTCCAGTCCCTATTCAAATAATTTAACACTGCATTTTACAAGGTTGTTATTTAATAAAGTTTCACTGTAGTTTCATAGACAGGCTTGGGAGAAATAGACATTCTGAACATTAGCCTTCATGAGTCTCTAACTTTTTTGAAAGAAATGCCTCCATATCTGAGAAAACACCTGATCCAAGGAAATCTTGAGAGCTTTAATCTCATCAAGGAGTGAATTGTTTTTTTTTGTTGTTGGAATTTTTGGTTTGTTGAGGGCTAGCTTATTTATGCATCTTTTAAGTGTTAATACTAGCAAATTACAAAACATATTAAGTACTTTCTAAAATAGAGTATACTGAATATAGATTAATCTTTATTTGCAACTTACAATCATTAGTAACATTAATTCTTAAACTTTTTAAAAAAATACAATGATGCACTCAGGAACCACTGAGGAATTTAAGGCTGTTTGCCTTGATACTAAATGGGTACCAGGGTGTTTCTTTGTTTGCCTTTTGTAATTTCTTTGAATTCATTATTGTTGGGCTGCATCCTCCATTGCTATCATTATGCCTTTTAGTAGCATTTTGTTTCCCCTATTATTTAGATGCTTCTATTTTATAAGAGCTTATTTACTTGTTAGAGAGGAGTCAAACCAAATGCACAGAGGTATTGGAGGCAGAACTCCAGAGCCTCTATAAAATGACAGTGCATAAACTCTCATGGGTTGGTTGTGAGGATGAAGTGAAATCTTGTATGTAAGTACTGAGCCATCGAGGGTACTCAGTAACTGTAAGGTTTTTCTTTCCTGTTTTCATCTCTACTTCCTTGACTTTTTTTGCATTAAGTAGAGATCTGTCCTATCTTGAACCCTCAGTGAGGTCATTGACCAAAACCAGAGAGGCTATTTCCTCAGAGGTGATAAGAATTATATCCATCAAGAGGGCATCAGAGGGTGAAGAGAAGCAACTTTGTCCAACCCCTTCCTCCAGGGAGCCTGCCCTGAGTCTTATTCTCAGTCTTGTCCCAGGAATGGGTTGGGGGATGGGGAGAGAGGAGGAGTAGCTTGTTCCCTTCTTAGTGTGCCTCCACCTATAAAAGCCTAGATCTCTGTGGCAAAGATGTGAGGAGGGGGGAGTCTCCCTGCAAGAAGCACGCACATTTTTAGTATATGTACATTATGATTGCTGTTCATTGTACTGTGAAAATGCAGTGAGTGGAATCTTGTTAAGCTTAATTTACGTATTAACTCAATAAATACTAAGTGCCAAGCACTGAGTATTTACCAACAGATAGAGGAAGACAGTCTATGCCCTCAGAGATTTATGTTCAAATGGGTTAGACAAGTCAACATCAAAGTATGACATGTACTTGAAGACAAGGAGATGTGGTATGTTATGCAAACCCAAAGGAGCACCTGAACCATACTCCACAATGGTGAGTGTGTGTGTGTGTGTGTGTGTGTGTGTGTGTGTGTGTGTTGGTTAGGGGTGTGACTCTTGACTTGAATCCAAAAGAATGACTAGGAGTTATCCAGGCAAAAGAGAGCTAGAATATTACAGAAAAGACTCAGTTTTAGTTTCAAAATAGGGCTAGGAAGTTCTCAAGTTGAACATAATCTTTTGATAGACTTTGTGTTTTGTTTGCTTGGTTATGTCTTGCTATTGCCTTTGAGTGTTTCTTTCCTTGTATTTTACCTATGCTTATTTTATTTTAGAGAGGTTCCTTTAGAAAATGCTAGACTTTCTTAGTTGTGCTGAAGGAAGTTTTTAAAAATTAAAAAATAAAAGAGATGAATCCACCTTTGGGCTATAGACTGATAGCTTAGAGATTGGTGTTGCTACAGGGGCAACTCAATGGGAGACTCCCATGAGACAGGAGCAAACTCATGAAACTTGCCCTAATTTAGAGTCCATTTCCACAGCTGTAAAAGGGGAACAGCATATCTAGCAAGGAAGTAAGAAGGTAGCTTTGTAGACAGATTGCTCTGGTTTTTATCTTAGCACTGTGATTAACTTTGTAATCTTGGACACATTACTTAACATCTCTTTTCCTCAGTTTCCTTATCTGTGAAATGAGAAAAAAAAACCCAATACCTATTTTATAAGATTTATTGTAAGGGTTAGATGAGTCAGTATTTGTAAATATTTGTCCAGCACTTGAAAAATATTAGGTATTATTATTATTGTCATCACTATGACTTTAAAAAAACAGCTACTATATGTAAAGAGCATAGCCCAGTGCCCAGCACATTGTAATAACTATTGTCTTCGTTCTTTTCCCCCTCCTCCACTTTTTCTTCCACTTTCTCATTATCATCTCTTTCAAATGGGTATTTTCAGTAAATATTTTGTCACTTCTTTCCTAAAAGAATCATAATCATGGTTCAACATTATAGTTTAATACTGAATTGTTCTCTGATTCTTTGTTGAGTTTCTCTCTTTCCTTCCTGACAAACTACGAGCTACTTGAGGATAGGAGCCAGGCTTAATACCAATAGTACAGTGTTGAGAATTTATGAGATGCTCCGTAAATTTTTGTTGAATGGATTATCAAATAGTTGGTAATAACCAAATACTCTTTTTTTTTTTTTTTTTTTAACATCTTAGAAAAAAAATGGTTCTGAAGAACCTGGGGCAGGACAGGAATAAAGATGCAGACGTAGCGAATGAACTTAAGGACATGGGGAGTGGGAAGGGTAAGCTGGGACGAAGTGAGAGAGTGGTATGGACATATATACACTACCAAATGTAAAATAACCAAATACTCTTGATTGTTTAAAAATGGGGAAATAATCTATCATTGGTGAAAGTTCTTTAATTTTTTTATGTGCTGAGTATTCACTCAAGAGTTAAGAATGTTTCAGGACTTGATGGAAGATTTCCAGATGGATAGCTTTAGTTTTTATCACACCTGATAGAAATATTTGTCTTATCTTTAAAATAAAATGTTTTCATCGCTTCTAATATTCTTTTTTAAAAAACAGATATTTGAAAAAATGGAAATGAAGAAAAACCAGATATTTGTCTTCTTCATTTTAATCTTTGATCATGGACTAAGAAAATAGGGTCTTTGGAAATATTGAAATTTTACCTATAATGTACATGTTTCAGTGAGTTCTTATTCTGTGATTTGGCAGACCCAGGGATATTATCACTAATGTAATTGATTTACAACTTTTTCTTTCTCTTAGTTTCATACTACTCATCTATTTTCTTATAAAGTGCAATTCTGTCAAGAAAGGTATCTGAAAGTACTTTACACAGTCATCTGCATGGTCCTTCATTGAATTAAGTAAGCATCAGCCATTCCTACTGCCATTTGCCATTAAAAAATGAATTGGTGATTGCCATGGAAAACTTGCACAGGTCAGTTCCCAAAAGAACATTTCCTTGTTCTTCCTTGTTCTATACCAGATTTCTGACCTTAGGCTTGTGCTTTGATGCTTTCATTACTTTATCCTGATTCAACTTGGGTTTAGTAGTTGGTTTTCCTTTCCACTAGCTTCTGTTTTAATAATAGGTTGAGAAAGATTGTGTCCAGGCATTTTAGGCATTAAATCACTCAGATCTTGTCCAACAATTCCCCACATATGTGTTGCCCCTCATTTGTTCAAGACAATAAAATCACCCACAAAAACACAGAGTCAGCCAAGGAACACATGACCCGTGCAATTGCCCAGATGCAATCTTTGCTTCTTCGCATCCTGATCCTGATAACCCTTCTTTGTGTTTCCTTGGCTCTGTTTTGACTTCCTGATCTTTTTAATTTTTTAAATGTGCTCTTGAGGATCTATTTCATCTCTCCTCTCTGCTTTGGATTTGGTTTCCTTTATGTCTCCCATTTGGCTCTTGACCCGGATTTTGATTGTCTGCAACTTTGGGTGAAAGACGCCCTCCCTTAGCTCTGCCCAGAAAACCCCACCGGCTTTGTCCACCGCTGATTATCTCCTCCTCCCCACATGAGAGAAAAAGGATTTAGACATGTAAGTCATTCTTCCTAGTTGAGTTTTTATGAAGTTAAGTGGTCAACACCATTTCTTAACTAGTCATAACCCTTTGAGACATAGCTGAAAAATTCAGTACAATTTATTTTCTTTTCTAATTTTTGCCTTTATATACAAGCTAAAATTATGTCCACATGTATAAATAAAGTGGCTCAGTAAATTAATAAAATCAGGCAAATTAGTAAAAAGATAACCATACTAGTTTTATGACATTAAAGTGATAAAACTACTGATGCCTTATTGATTAAAAAAATGCTTTCAGTTAGCTGCATCTAAAGTCTAATCATTTGGTGAGATAGTTATAAGCATATATAAATGAGATAATAACTTAACAATACAACTTTTTCAAGGCTGTCTTGCCAATAGCTGATTGACCTAAACATTTGAAAAAAGTTTAGTATTCACATGTTTTTCATTGGTATTTAATTTTGATAGAGGAGGGCTTAGTATTTCTATGGCATTTATTATTCTATACAGAGTGATGAATAGTTCAAATATAACAGCAGCACTTTCTTAAATAATATTTATTTTAATTGACAAAAATAGTTGAAGAGCTATGAATATATGTCCTAAGACTTTTTTCCTATAAGACTAGAACACAGTCTTTTGGGGGGGGGGTACATATTAAAGTAGCATTGTGTCTTTTATATATAGATTACAGATAGAAAGATAGATATAGGATTTTTTTCCCTACTTGGGCTAATTCACATCAGATAATTTCAGAAGCTAGCATTTTATAATTCACTTAACCTATCCCAGGAAAGCATAAACTATATACTAATGCAGATGTTTGGAAGGGAAAATGTTGTATTTTTTGTGAGTGAGAAGGAGAAAGTGACATCCATTGAGATTTAAATGATAGCATGTGACAGTAGATGCTACAATTAAAAGTCATTATGGGCTTCGAAGTAACAAATTATCATTGAACAACAATCTCAGGAAAAGATTAACAAAGCAATATTTGGATGAGTGACTTGATCTATCTACGTAGGGGTGAGTAGAGGGTAGGGGAGAAGAGGTACAGCTCTTTATAGCTCCAATGACTAGGAAAAATAGCTTGAAATGGCTGGTTCAGACATAGGTGGCAGACATCTTTCATCAAAGGAAATCACATGATATCCTCTGCAATACTAGAGTTAAGAGTACTATCATTTTACTTTTTGGCTTAGGAACTTACAAACTATACTCATTTGAATTCATTCTGCCTTTACTAATCTTTGAACCCATATAGAATTCTTGAGAAGTATTTAGGAGTATGGTTAATGGTGGACTAGTCTGACAGCTATAAATTTAAACAGTATACAAAAGTTAACATAACTAATTAAAAAAATAAAATTTTTTGTCAAACAATACCCTTCCATGGCTATGGTTTTGGATAAGAAGTGGTAGGGTAATCTTTAAATACCAATTAACTGAATAGATGGGATAACATGACCAAATTCCATAATGCAGGCATACTTTCACAGTTTTTCTCTGCTGGTCTCCTGTTTTTGGAGTGAATTGACTAAGAGAAGGAAACTTTGCTTAAGTTTAATGCTGAGAACATGACTGATACTTTGAGATTTTCTTGGCATCAATGCATTTTATTGATTTCCATTCTTATTATGGATGCCATTGTAATATTATTTTATTTTATATTAATAAAAAGTGTTCACTATTGTTGAGAAGGAAGTGTTCAAATGTGTCACTCTTAGACTATACATGAAGATATGATTTATCCGCTTCTCCACCAGATGTCTAAGCATTGTTTGTGAAACCATGTGTCTTGGCACTGGTTGAAGTATGACTACTCTTTTCTTGGATATTCCTTAGCTTCTTCATCTGCCAAACTGCTTCTGCCAAGGGAACAGTATGATAATAAGTCTTTTTACCAAAATTTTTTGGTTTGGTTATTATAATTGAAAACAATCGTATAAGACTTACTGTCGAATTACTGTATACCTATCTATTATTTAATAGCAACTGCAATTATTGTTGATTCTGATTATCTGATATAAGAAAGTGGGCCGAAGGTGCATAACTTTCTTTCTTATCTTGGCTCCTTATCCTTCACTGTTTTTGCCTCACAGACCACTTGGAGAAGCTGATGAAATCCTGGATTTCTTCTCCAGAAAAATACACATGTGCTCATGTATGTAGAATTTCAACTGTAGTTTCCAGAGGTTGGTGGGTCATTGAAACCCAACCATGGCACAGTGGACTCCAGTTTAAGAACTCCTGCTTGGTGTATTTAAGGTTCCATCTATATCCCCGCTGCACTCAACATTCCCAACCCATAACCTCTTACTACACGTTCCTATGACTCTACAGGAGAGGGCTCGCCCATGTGTAGGACAGGTCAGGTGCCTGGATGTTAGCACCCCAGAACACCTCTCAACCAATGATGGATAAATACCCTAGTTTCATCATCCATCAGGCAGGACAACTTGGAGGCATTTTCTACACCATCTTCCAGGGGTCCCCAGCAGCAAAGGACCCCATTGACCACAGTGGTAACCTGCTCACTAACATGCTGATACTGGCTTTCTTCCCTTCCCTGTCCCACTCCCCTACTCTCCAACTGATGCTTCCTGGGGTCAGCTTTCAAATAATCTTCTTGCAATCAAATCCTAATTACAGTCTGCTTTTGGGAGAACCAAACTCTTCCAGTTATTACTGCCATTATGATAAATTATCTTAAAATTTAGTGACATAAAACAAGAATTTATCATTTTATTATGCTCATGTAGTCTCTGGGTTAGGAATTCAAGCAGGGCACAGCGGGGATGACTTGTCTCCACTCCATGATGTCTGGAACCTCAGGTGGGAGTTCTCAAAGGCTGAGGATGACAACTGGGGTCTGGAATCATCTGAAGGCCCCTCCCGCACATACCTGAGGGCTGGGCTGGAGTGACTAAATGGCTGAGATCAGCTCAGAGTGGCGACCTGAGAACCTACAGGCAGCCTCTCCAGCATGGAAGTATCAAGGTGGTCATTCTTATTACATGGTGACTAGCTTTCCCCAAGAGAACTGGGTAAAAGCTATATGGTCCTTTGGATCTATCCTTTGAACTTGTACAGCATCACTTTTGCTACATTCTTTTGATTACAAGATCATTACTAAATTGGCCCAGATTTGTTGGAAAGTACGTCAGAGAATTTGCATACATATTTTAAAACCTTCACACAATTTAAGACAAAGTTACAACACAAGTAGGAGGATTTGGTTCCTAATGAAGAACATTCTCCCTGCAAAAGCTTTAGTGAGTAAATATGGAAAACTAGATTTACAATTTTTTAATTCTGTTATTCTACCACATTGATGATTTTTATTAGCACAGGTGTAGCTATAAATGAGCCGAGAACTGATAAGTCAAATTCATTTTTGTAATTTAACCTAATTTAAAATATACTAGGAGAGTGCATTATTTAAATAAATATTTCAGTAAATTATCTTTTAATGGGAATAATAGAGTGAATTTACTTTTATAGGATTTTCTTGGAACTGATCATACATGTAATTGCATTTTTGAACATCTGTTGTAATTTGATACTTTAATAAATATGAATTTGGTCTTGAATTCTAAGTTTAAATTAGGCAGAGAAAACAAAAGAAGGAAATACTGGAAATTATTTTACGATGAATAAGAGATAACGTACAGAGGTCTATGTGTATTAAACAGTACTAAGTGCATGTCAACAGGAGTTTAGAAAATTGCTTCCTCTTTTGATAGGAAAATCAAAGGATAAATCATAATATCATATTGTACCTTGTCTGAAATAGGACCTAAAAGCTCTTTTAGTTCAAACTCTTTACCTTCTTTTAGATGAAGCCTTGAGAGATTATGTATGGAGACTTTTAAATACACAATTTTGCTCAGTTTCCTTGTCTACAATGATCAAAACAGCCAGATAAAGTAAAATTGTAGAAAGAGGAAAATGATCAGTGGTTGTCAGGGGTCGGGGCGAGGAATGAGGGATAAATAGGTGAAGCACAGGGGATTTTTAGGACAGTGAAATTATTCTGTATGATACTGTGATGGTGAATGCAAGACGTTATGCATTTGTCTTGTATTCACCATAAAAGTGTACAACACAAAGAGTGAAACTTAATGTACAGACTGAATTGTGTTCAAATGTTGAGACCCAAACCAATGTAATTATATTTGGAGATTAAAGCCTCCAGGAGGTAATTAAAGTTAAATGAGGTCACAAGGGTGGGGCCATAATCTAATAGGATTGGTGGCCTTATAAGAAGAGGAAGATCTCTTTCTCTCTCTCTTCCCCCTTTTCCCCCCTCCCTTCCTCCCTCCCCCTCTTTCTCGCCCTCTTTCTCTCCCTGTGTGCACACACTGAAGAGAGGCCATATGAGAACACAGTGAGACGGTGTCCATTTGCAAGACAGAAGAGAACTTTACCAGAATGTGAACCCTGCAGGAACCTTGATCTTGGACTCTCCAGCCTCCAGAAGTATGAGAAAATAAATGATGATATGCATGAGAATACTTGAGAAATGTCTGTTGTTCTGAAATAAGAAAACAGCATCTATTTCATTATGACTCCTCTGATTAGATTATTGATAGCAATACAGACATTCCCCATCAGAAAAGAGACTTGCTGGACTTGACATTCTGTTAGGTTCCTTGGACAGGATTTGACAGTTTTGCAATATTAAAATATGCTCATTTGCATCTTCCTCAGGAACATCTGGAGGCGGGAAAAAAGTGGCTTTGGAAAGCTGTTCAGCTCACAGAACACTGGGGCTGAGCAAACATTCCAGCTTTCCCTCACTGGCCATCACTCACACCCAATGTATTTATTCTTTTTCTCTGACAAGAGAGCAACATTTGGAATAGCTCAAGCTGCTGAGTTAATCATCGAGACGCCATGGGGATGTTTTAAGCTGTGGGCCTACCCACCTTGTATGATTTGGAATCAACACAACCAACAGGCAGAGTAAGGCAAGCACTGTAGCTTGTCCAGTGCAGGGTAATCAGATTTGCTACCTTTCAGATTTCTTCTCTTTGTTTAAAGCATCAGTGCCAAGGGCAGGAACTTGCCAGTATTTCAATGAGTCATTGGCTTCAACTCAGCATTGGCCCGAAAAGATTCTAACCTAACATGGGTACATGTTTCTTGCCTTTTATCGTATTGTGCAATTTCACTCTTTTTCCAAGTACTGGGGTTCAGAAGCTGGATTTTATCTTGTTATTCTTGCGTTGTGGTAGAACCTTCTGAAGTCATTCTCTATACCCACAACTCCTTCCCTCCTTCCCAACACCTACCGAAGTGCTCTAAAACCAATAACACTTCACTACCAAAAAATATTATCTCCCATCCCCTCCTTATGATTCCAGGTAAAGCCAGACTTTGAGGTCTGATGCTTAAAATAATGGTTCCTTACCTTGTTTTTAGTAGACAGATATATATCTTTGCTTTGCTAGATAGCAGCAGTTATTATAGACATTGCATACTTATATTGAGCTATAAAGTCAAATATAAGGCATGAACAGGCAGGTAACTTTTGCCCAGAACATGGCTTTTTCAGTAGTGAAAAGTTTTGAAGGATCAAATAAGATGCTGATTGCCTTAAGTTAGCTTGTAAGTTATCAGGACTCTATCAAGAACTTAAAATATAAGTTGAAGTCAAGGTATGTCCCTTTTCTAAAGGGGTAAATTAGGAGGTTGGGATTAACATATATACATTACTAATCTATCTATCTATCTATCTATCTATCTATATATATATATATACATATAAAATAGATAATCAACAAGGATCTACTGTATAGCACAGGGAACTCTACTCAATACCCTGTAATAACCTGTATGGGAAAAGAATCTGAAAAAGAATAGATATATGAATATGTATAATTAAATCACTTTGCTGTACATCTGAAGCTAACAACATTGTAAATCAACTACACTCCAAAATAAAACAAAAAAATTTTAAAAATTGTTATAAAAAATTTTTTTTAAAAGGTGAAATCAAATTATGTCTAGGAAAAAATACTTTTGCCTGTTAAGTTTGAGAAGTATGTAAGTGTAAATCTTTCCATTTTCATTTGTAAAGCTGAATTATAACAATGATGATAATGATTGGGACCTATGGCTTGAAAGAACTTCTATTTATCATGGTGAATTGATATCAAAATTTTGAAAATTCTCTACAGATCTCACATAGCATAGTTGAAGCCAAAGTGTTTTGGGGGCTTCAGTTATCTGGGTAGTTGCTTCATACTTCTGCTTTATTTGATAAGGGCCAAAAAGTCAATCTATGTTTCTATAATAGGTGATGGTCAGGAAGACCAAGATACCTGGAGTGTCAACTAGAAAAGAGTTAAAGAAATAATTTCTACTTTTCCTTTCCAGTAGCAAGAATTTTGTAAAAAGTTCTCTGAAGTGCTTTTATAAAATCTCCAAAGATTTTTTTCCCTATTTCTCTGATGCTTTTGTCTTAAATTTCTCCTATGGTAGCACTGTTGTTTAACACACTGGAATTAAATTATTAGAACAAATAAGTTTCTGCCAGCTTTTTGCTGTTAAAAAATGGTTTCCTTGTTTTGGTTCATCTCAGTTAACTGAAAAGGTCCTCACCTAATCATGTCCTCTTGTCACTGAAAGGCAGGAAAGGAACTAACACAGCAGAGAAGACTATTTTCAAAATCAATCCTTCATATTTAAAAGAGAGATCCATCCTCTCCAGGAGGTGCAAACACAGTCATTAGAACTGAGACCTCCGTCTTTTCAAGTGCCCTTCCATTTTTTTCATACTGAGAGGAGCTTTTAGGTGCCTGCTGGGCTAACTAAAATAGATGGCTTTTTTTCTTTAATGGGGTTCAGTTTGACTTTCTGTCATTGTGGTCAATGACACAAGACCTGTTCCACTGTCTGAATGCTAAAGGAACATCATTTTCCCTCGCATCATTTGAGCTGCATTATTTCCACTCACCTGTCAGCTCAATGTCCTTCTTTGGGAGTGTTCTTTGATCCTGGCTCTAACATGTCACAATTTCCCAAGAATGCAATGTACATGGGGTCCACTGGGTAAAGGTACTTCTCTTTTCTGAAACTCTTCTAGGCTGTAAAGGAGAACAATGAGTCTTTGAGCTGTCTTTTCTGCTTTATGTTTGATCTCTGAGACAAGGAAGAAACATCATTCTCCTACAATTTCCTCCCATTGCAATTTGTGCAAGGTCTATCTGTAAAATGGCTGAAAGGACCCCATGCCCACCTTGATATTTGACTTAGTTGTTCATTTTTCCATCTCTCAAGAGGAAAGCTTCACTGGCGCCCCAGTTCTCAGGCAGCACATAACTGTCCATAAAACCATCCTTACAATGTCCTTGGTGCCAGCTGTATATCAGACTCAACTCTTGAGCTCACCACATCAGATTCATCAAGACAGGCCTCTCCTGTACCTTAAACAACTCAAATTACACTCACCAAGTCACAGCCTCTAAATCACAGAGCTCTGAGTACCATGGATTGTGTATTTAGAAAGTACTAGGTGTGGAGCTGCTTGCTTTACACACTTTGATTCCATTGAACCCTAGGAATGATGTTAGCAGGAGGCATAGTTCAACCCTGTTTTACAGCTGAGAAGACTGAGGCTCAGTGGGGGTAATAACATTTTATTAAAGTCATCAGTAGTGACAGAACCAGAATTTAAACTCGGATTTTCTGGTTCCAAAGCCAACGCCCTGAACTTCTATCATATGCCAGAGACTTCCTCTTCTACTTATCCTGCGTATATCAGGGAGGCTGGACCAGGGAGGGAGTTGGCAATGGACTGATTGAAAAAAGACAGAGTAGGCTGTGACGATTTTGTTGATTTTTGACCTCAAATTTAGTTTTATGAAGAAGTGAGGAGAAGAGAAAGTAAAACCCCTTTCCCAAGACCCTCTTGGAAGCACAGAAAATGTATTTTTCCCTCAAAGGTCACTGAGCCAATATTCGAGTATTCTCTGGGGTTATTTGACCTCGACTCCTGGAAAGAGCAAGCCTCCCATTAGTAAGTAAGGCTTTGAAACGCTCAACATTTTGGATAAAGCTTGCACTCTTTGTCCTATGACAACGTCAAGGGTATGGGAACATTATTGCCGTGTGTCTCCCTCGCATCTCTTTTGTGGGTGCGCACTCCTGGTGGGTCGGTGCAACAGAGATATCCGCTCTTTAAATGGCTCTGAGGAATGTTGCCAAGGAGTCCACTTACATTATTTAAAGACCTTTTAAAAGAGAACCCTCCCCCCCTCTAGCACACTCTTGGCTGATAATCCCCATTGAACAATCTACTGCTATATTTCTTGGAGACATTATTTAAAATCCTTTTAAAGTGCAGTTCTTCCTACTTCCCGACGATTGATACCTGTGAAGGGCTTAATAGTATCAGGGAGGGGGGGTGTTAGGGAGGAGAGAAGGAGGGTGACTGCTGCTTAAAAGGATTTAAAAGAATGTTGCAGCCATATTTCATAACCATGATGTCTAAAAGCCTACAGTAAGGGGAAAAAGGAGCTGCTGCTTCTTTTTCTGGGCATTAAAAAAATGGGAATATATTCCTGCTGAGTTTTCCTTCACCTGCTTAAAGAACCATCAGAAGATGACCAGCCAGTCTGTAGTGGTTTAACATCTATCCAGAGCCCATTACTCATTTGGAGAAACTGGAGGAGCCTTCAGAATTTTCTGAAGTAGAGGCTGAAAATGCAAATGTCTACAGAGGCCAGGAGGAGTGAAGTGGGATGGATGTAAGACAATAGGGACTCACGTATAATGTTATATTTAAATCCATATATATGCATGTGCTATATGTATACATACACACTCTGTATATACATATATACACATACATATAATATACACACATATATACATATATATTTATATAAACACATATACACCTGACTTTCAGGTAAGCTTAAACAAGTAATACATATAGCTGATATTATTATTGAGCACTGTGTTCCAGGCACCCTTCCTAAACTTTATGTGTAGTATCTCATTTAATACTCACCTCAGTAATATGAAGTATATACTCTTATTACTGTCTTTTTAAAAATGAGAAAACTGAGCCACTGAAAGAAAGATAAGTCACTCGGCTGGTGAATGGGACAGCCAGGAATCCCACCTGGGCATCTGAGCTCTCACTCCAGAGTCCAAGTTCTTAATCATTACACTTTTCTGAGTGCCCAAGCATCCTCTCATAGAAGTAGAAAAATTGCCCATGTAGGAGTCCACAAGTGAAGTGTGATCCTCTTGCTGCCCCATTGTGATTCTTTTTCCCTGCTACCTTAATCGCCCAGCCACATCGCTAAGGTTAACACAGGGTTTTGAAGCATTTATAAGACCTGATTACAGAAGTTAGTTCTTTTCATAGCAGATTTGGGTATTTATTCACACAGTTGCTTTACAGGCCATCTAAGCCTTCCAAAATTAAAGGATGTTCAATTAAAAATAAATAAATTAAAGGATCTGGGGAAATTTAGAACTTGAATCTGGGAATTATTTAATCAAGTAACCTCATCTTATACATGAGAATGCTAAGACCCAGAGAGAGAAAGTGACATGCTTAACATGACACATTTGGTGACAAATACAGTGCTAGAATCCAGGTATGTTATTTGCCACTCTAGCAAAATGTTCCTCCCATCCCTGTTTCTATGCAACTTTGCCCTTTACCACATCCTGGGCTTGGCCATGTGACTTACTTCAGCCAATGAGGTATTAGCAGAATTGTGAAAAGCACTTGTATCATGGGGCTTGCTTGCTCTTGTACTTCTGCCATTTCTATGGGAAGGAGAGGGTGAGGGCTTTAGATGATGGAGACTCATTTTTTTCTTCTAAAATGTTCTACACTAAAACTCAGCTAAAGTTAAAAAACCAAAACTGATATTGAGAGACATTGTTTTATTACTTGGGTCTCAGCTCAGATACTACCTCCCGAGAGAAGCCTTCTCTTGACAACTAATATAAAATTGCCCCTTATCCCCCTAGCTACTCCAGCACGGTACTTTGTTCATGTGTCTGAAATTATATATATATATATATATATATATATATATATATATATATATATTTATATTTATATTTATATTTATATTTATATTTATATTTTACCTATTTGTTTATTTTCTCCACCAAAATTGAAGTTCCATGAAACTAATCTTACCTGCCCTGCTCACCTCTATATTCCTGGCATCTATTACAGTGCCTGGTACATGGTTGGCCTTCACTAAATGTTTCTGAAGAAAAAAGTTATAAAGTATTTGCATTTTGCCTGTTAGACATTTTGGGGTCTAACTTTCTACTAAGGGCTGCTCAACCCTTAGTAGAGTAAGTGGTCTAAGGAATTAGGAAAGGCATTAGAGAGGAGGTGGCATTGAACAAGCCGTGAGAGAGAATATTTCACCAAGTGGTGTGGGATGACATGAAGGCAGTGGCACTCCAGCATAAATAAAGACATGGGAGTATGAAAGTTCTCAGTATAACCATAGCAATCCAGCTTGGTTAGAACTTAGGCTCACGTATTCATAGTGAGAATGGGGGAAGATGAGCCTTAAATGTTTCTTGGTTCCAAATTGGAAAGTGTCTTGAATATCACCCTAAAGGATTGTATACTCTTTTAGATTATAAGGTTTTTTAAAAAAAATTTTTCTATCCATTCACATCAGTTGAAATATTTTTAAAAATTTATTTTTATACAAATTTTAAAGGTTACTTTCCATTTGCAGTTATTACAAATTATTGGCTATATTCCGTGTGTTGTGCAATACATCCTCGAGCCTATCTTACACCCCAGTAGTTTGTACCTCGCACTCCCCCATCCCTATATGGTCGCTCCTCCCTTCCCCACTGGTAACCACTAGTTTGTTCTCTATATCTGTGAGTCTGCTTTAGATCATAACGTTTTTAAGCACCAGTATATTTTGGGAAGGGAATTCTGCTGGTAGTGTGGAAGGTGAAGGTGATATAAGAGAAAGCAAGAGATCACTTAGAAGACTACTGTCAATAGTCCAGGAGAGAGATGATGACTAACTAGTACAACTAAGATGTGACAGCATTAAAAATAAAAGGGAGAGAAAGCTTTTAGGCACATTGAAGGGAGAGAATTGATAGGTTTTGTTGATCAATTTGACATAATGGGTGGGGAAAGGAGTCAAAGGAAAACTCTAGTTCTCTTGCTTATATGACCTGTGAGATGCCAAGCTGGAGAGAACAGCAAGAGAAACAAGTCTACAAGAAGATCCTGAGTCTTGGATATGTTGGGTTTGAGAGGTTGGAGGTTTCACTTTAAAAACTCATTACATTCAAGGCTTATGTCTGGAGTTATCACTCCAAACATGCAATAAGCATGAGCCTTCTGGAATGGTCATTCATTACCTTTGTTTTAAAACATCTTTCTCTACATGTGCACTATCCATAAATGGACATCATGGCGAGTTAAAACAAGCACTTTTTTTTTTTTTTTTTGTCCTCTGCTTACACTGTAAGGCCAGTGACAGGATTCAAGATATTTTGCATTTAAGTTTTTGACGGAGGAGGGAGATGAAAAGGAATGGCTCTATTCTCACTCAACATTCCTGAGCCAAATCATTTATAGTCATGAGAAATGAGCTGGTTGGTGATGAACACAAGGTGTGAAGATAAACTTGGGTCTATAATGCTGAGGCCCCTCTGTAAAGAGACAGAAGGGTGTTGATGTTTGCAGAAACTAGATGGGCTGAGCAATGGGCTGTAGGGAGCATGTTTTCTGTGCCAGAGAAGAAGAGTTCACAGCAAAAGGTCAGAGCTACCTAGTTGGCATGGTGTTCCTAGACCCAACTCTTTTGGAAGCTTCAGATGAATTTGATGTATGTAATTCAAGCCATATGCATTCTAAAGATTTATTCTTAAAAATAATCCACACATTTGCAATCCCTCTTGATAATTCACACATCTATGTTATAATCCTCACCATCAAGAAGTTCATCTTTGAATCTAACCTTATTTGTTAGACTCTGACCACTTCCAGTCTAAGTTATATCTACCAACAGAGTCTGTGAATATTTCTATCTTGGTTAGACTTATCCTGTCTCTCCCTCACTAAGCTACAAGCTTTTTAAGGGCAAAGGCAATACCTTAGGCATGTTTATATCACCATGTTTGGCACTCAGTTGGTTCTCAATAAATGTCTGTTGAATTTAAGAACAAATGAATGTAGCCCTTTTAAATTGCTGTTATGGCTCTTGATATATGCAAAGATTGTCATTAAATCATTCCTCTGACTTGACATCTCATGTGTCTTAGAATCCCACTCTCTTTAGTGGAAGTGTAAAGGCATGCTTCTCACTATGGTGCAGAATAAAGAAGGGCTGGGGCTTCCCTGGTGGCGCAGTGGTTGAGAATCTGCCTGCTAATGCAGGGGACACGGGTTCGAGCCCTGGTCTGGGAAGATCCCACATGCCGCGGAGCAACTGGGCCCGTGAGCCACAATTACTGAGCCTGCGCGTCTGGAGCCTGTGCTCTGCAACAAGAGAGGCCGCGATAGTGAGAGGCCCGTGCACATCGATGAAGAGTGGCCCCTGCTTGCCACAACTAGAGAAAGCCCTTGCACAGAAACGAAGACCCAACACAGCCATAAAAAAAAAAAAAAAGTTATTGCAAAGTAATGGCTGTCACTGCCCATGCTGTACAATATATCCTTGTTGCTTATCCATTGTATATTTAGTAGTTTGTATCTCTTAATCCCATAACCTTATTAAAAAAAAAAAAAAAAAAAAGAAGGGCTGGTGAGAGGAAAGTTTTGATATCAACTAATTTATTGTGAAAAAGACTGTATTAATGGAAAATACCATCTATTTTCTGTACCCCAACAAAACTCTAAAGTCATCTCAGTATAAAAAATTGAGAAGTACATGTAATGGGATTAAAGTTTCCATTAGAGGGGACACATTTGAACCTCTCTGGAGTGTAACTTTCTCAAAGTCATATGAAGGGATTGCTTATGACAACAAATCATCTTCACTCTGTACTAACAGTTATTCGTTTAGGACTGCTGTCCATGCTAAGATGAGATCCCTATAGAATAAACTCAAGATGAGCAAAATTGGCAAAAGTTTCTTTTAAATGATGGGAAAGAAAAGAATAACCTAACCTTTATTTCCTTAGAGCTGTACTCATCATCTTCTTGTAGCATGAGTTCCTTGTATGAAATATATTTACGGTGTATCCCAGCCTACAGTCTTGATAACAAGGGCAAAAAAGCAAGGCACAAAAAAATGGTTTTACAAAACAGTAATTATATTACACAATGCATAAGCCTCTGTCTTCCTAAACAGCTCAGTGTCCTGTAACTTCCAAAAAACAAGCTAATAATTACTGCTTATGGGATATTAACAAGGAAAGACTTTACTAATTGATACTAATAATTCAGAATTTGTGTGTATACATGATTTTGTTAATTAAAAATTTGGGTTTATAATCTTTGATGAATCTGTCTAAAATAAATAGTCCTACAGATCAAGATACTAATGGTCCCTGATATGAGTATTTAGAATTTCGATTATGAAACAGTTCTTTTTTAAAAATTAAATCATCTAAAGTTATTTATAAGTGACCATTTTAGCTTAATTATGCTATGTGCTGTGCTATTATAACTAACTATAGTAGCTTTTTACAATCAGACTAATGAAACTACAACTTTTCATATTTTAGTTTTCAAATATGAAAACTACAACTTTTCATATTTCCTTTATTTTACTAATAAACGCCAGTCTTTTCTTCAAGTACTTTGATTTTAATATTTATCAGGGTCAGAATGTAAATCTTTAGAAATGGAAGGGTTACTATCCAGTCAAAGAGATGGAATCACATCTCACCATACATGCTCCATTGCACCTTGAAGTTGGTGACCTCAAAGAGCATCATAAATGCTTATTTTTATAGAATTGGTACAGAAAGTAAACTCACAATGACTCAGTTCCCATGGATTGCCCTAAAGCAGTAAACTTTATTTTGTTTTATTTTTTAACATCTTTATTGGAGTATAATTGCTTTACAATGGTGTGTTAGTTTCTGCTGTATAACAAAGTGAATCAGCTCTACATATACATATATCCCTATATCTCCTCCCTCTTGCGTCTCCCTCCCATCCTCCCTATCCTACCCCTCTAGGTGGTCACAAAGCACCGAGCTGATCTCCCTGTGCTATGCGGCTGCTTCCCACTAGATATCTGTTTTATATTTGGTAGTATATATATGTCCATGCCACTCTCTTACTTTATCCCAGCTTACCCTTCCCCCTCCCTGTGTCCTCAAGTCCATTCTGTACATCTGCGTCTTTATTCCTGTCCTGCCCCTAGGTTCTTCAGAACCTCTTTTTCTTTTTCTTTTTTTTTTTAAGATTCCATATATATGTGTTAGCATACGGTATTTGTTTTTCTCTTTCTGACTTACTTCACTCTGTATGACAGTCTCTAGGTCCATCCACCTCACTACAAATAACTCTATTTTGTTTCTTTTTATGGCTGAGTCATATTCCATTGTATATATGTGCCACATCCTCTTTATCCATTCATCTGTTGATGGACACTTAGGTTGCTTCCATGTCCTGGCTATTGTAAATAGAGCTGCAATGAACTTTGTGGTACATGACTCTTTTTGAATTATGGTTTTCTCAGGGTATATGCCCAGTAGTGGGATTGCTGGGTTATACGGTAACTTTATTTTATCAAAGTATAGTTGATTTACAATGTTGTGTTAATTTCTGCTGTACAACACAGTGATTCAATTATACATATATATACATTCTTTTTTTTTTAAAATATATATTATTTATTGGTATATATATATTTTTTAATTAATTAATTAATTTATTTATTTTTATGGCTGTGTTGGGTCTTCGTTTCCGTGCAAGGGCCTTCTCCAGTTGCGGCAAGCGGGGGCCACTCCTCATCGTGGTGCGCGGGCCTCTCACTGTCGCGGCCTCCCTTGTTGCGGAGCACAGGCTCCAGACGCGCAGGCTCAGCAATTGTGGCTCACGGGCCCAGCCGCTCCACGGCATGTGGGATCTTCCCAGACCAGGGCTCGAACCCGCGTCCCCTGCATTGGCAGGCAGACTCCCAACCACTGCGCCACCAGGGAAGCCCTACATTCTTTTTTATATTCTTTTCCATTATGGTGTATCACAGGGTATTGAATATAGTTTCCTGTGCTATACAGTAGCACCTTGTTGTTAGTCAAGTTTAAATGAGAACTATTTTCACTGGGGCTCCTTTATGTAGTCATAAACATTGTAGAGCTCCATACAACCACCTGCTTCTGGTGGTGCCACATTTGAGAAAAATCCCCATTCTTTCTCTTCCTATCATAACCACAGTAGCCAGAGTGAACCATGAGTTCAATAACTGAAGATTGATCTTTTTGCCTCTGCTCTGTGGTCCAGCATCCCTCCCCGGAGAGTGGGGAGGCAGGAGCCTTGACTGCAATGTGCTTAGCTAGGATGACTGGTAAAGGGCATAAGGAGGAACAAGTCAAGGTGATGGTGGACTCACTGTCCCGTATTCTCTACGCTTCTTGACTCACCCCTAGAGACTCACCCATCAGCTGGCAAGACTTCCCAGGAGGGGGTTTCTGGGGAGCAGAGCCTTAGCTTCTTTTCAGATTTAAAGGCCCAGACTGCTGCATGATGGATTCTCCCCTAATATCATTAGTTGCACATGCTGCTAATTGTAGTGGTTGCTAATCCATCTGAGCAGCCAAAATGATATTAGCTTTCAATAGGATTTACATCTATCCAGGCTTGTTTCTGCATCAGCTAGCAATTAAAGTTTAAACTGTTGAACATGCAGCTTGCTGTGGGCTAAGTAATATTTAATAACATTAACAACGCATTTCCCTATTTGACTCCGAATCTCTTTACAGGCTCTTCGATTCGCCATCACCTTTGTGTGGCACAGCCGACATTAGCTCTTATCCTAACAGCTTCCAGAGGAGGGCACTGTCATAAGAGACAAGACAATAGAAGTGCCAGCTGCACATATAAGTCTTCACAGCACAATTTATGTTTCTGGTCCTATCCACCCTCTTTCACACACAGACACACACAATCACTCGCACACTTATTGAAGGAGGTGAGGTAAGTTATCCTGTCAGGTCAGGCTTTGAGAAAATTGTAAATCAACTTATTTGGACCAAAGTGTGTATCGAAGATGAATATTAACTAAAAGGCTGTTCGAATCATTCTAAACCATGTGAGAAATCCAGCTCTTTCAAAGTTCAGTGTAAGCAGAATTAAACTCTCTTGATTGACTTGTTTGGTAAAGATTTGTTTGTGTGTAATTGAGTGAAATCAGGCTAGAACATAAACTCCATGGGTGTGGTTTCTTTGTCTGTCTTGTTCACAGCTGTATCCTTACCTGTCTACCGCAAAGACCATCACATATAATGTGCTTAGTAAATATTTGTTGGAGTAATGATTGCATGATATAAGTGATGGACAATTCAAACTTTGGATCCCAACCCCAAGCCCCTGACACCTCCTCCTTTGCTCTGTGGGGTATACACACACCCACTGCCCACACAGTCCTTGTTTCTAGGCCACTGGCCAGTGGGTGGACGAGTCAGGGGTGGGGAGAAGGGTCAATTTAGAAGACATTCTGTAATCACTGAAAGAAAGGTGTCCTTGTTAGGACCAGACCAAGAGTAGTTTGATGCAAAAATATGTCTCTGGCCTATAAATCTTCCTGCCTGGGGATCAGTGCTGGTGGATGTCAAATGATTGTCATCAGGGTGCAACTTCAGAATGAGAGGGTATTATTAGTTCCCTAGGGCTTTCATAACAAAGTATAAAAAACTGAATGGCTTAAAATAGCAGAACTACATCACCCCACAGTTCTGGAGGCTAGAAGTCCAAAATCAAGGTGTCAGCAGGGCCCTGCTCTCTCTGACAGCTGTAGGGGAGAATCCTTCCTTGTCTCTTCCAGCTTCTGGAGTTTACCAGGAGTCTGTGTTCCTTGGCTTGTACACACATCACTCCAGTGACATGGCTGTCTTCTCCCTGTGTGTCTTCATATTATCTTCCCTCTGCGTGTCTGCCTCTGTATCCAAATTTTCCCTCTTTATAAAGACACCAGTCATATTCAATTAGGACTCACCCTAATGACCTCATTTTAATTTGATTACCTCTGTAAAGGCTCTATTTCCAAATAATGTCACATTTGAGGTACTGGAGGTTAGGACTTAAACAGATCTTTTAAAAACACAATATAACCCATAACAAAGGGTTGTATGCAGTCTGGAAGATGATAAAGGGATATTTTCAGGCCTAGAAACCTCCCTTCTTGGGAACCAGAATAATCCATATTGTCTGGGCATAGAGGTCAATAATAATTGAATTTTTCTTATCATTTCTTGGCCCCTGCCATCTTGTAATTCCCACCTTAATTGACTTTTATTATATAATTTTCTCCAACTGTTTCCCTGATCATTCTTTGTGTTTAGTAATTTCTCTTTCTCATCCATCCTTTAGTGGCATTCTGTCTAAACTGTCAGTTGGTCCATATTCTTTTTGCTGTGTTTGGCCAATAAGCCACTGGTTTATTTTTTATTTTTTATTTTTTTAACATCTTTATTGGTGTATAATTTCTTTACAATGGTGTGTTAGTTTCTGCTTTATAACAAAGTGAATCAGCTCTACATATATATATATATATATATATATATATATATATATATATATATATCCCCATATCTCCTCCCTCTTGCATCTCCCTCCCATCCTCCCTATCCTACCCCTCTAGGTGGTCACAAAGCACCAAGCTGATCTCCCTGTGCTATGTGGCTGCTTCCCACTAGCTATCTGTTTTACATTTGGTAGTGTATATATGTCCATGCCACTCTCTCACTTCGTCCCAGCTTACCCTTCCCCCTCCCCGTGTCCTCCAGTCCATTCTCTACGTCTGTGTCTTTATTGCTGTCCTGCCCCTACATTCTTCAGAACCATTTGTTATTTTTAGATTCCATATTCCATATATATGTGTTAGCATACAGTATTTGTTTTTCTCTTTCTGACTTACTTCACTCTGTATGACAGTCTCTAGGTCCATCCATCTCACTACAAATAACTCAATTTTGTTTTGTTTTATGGCTCAGTAATATTCCATTGTACATATGTGCCACATCCTCTTTATCCATTCATCTGTCGATGAACACTTAGGTTGCTTCCACATCCTGGCTACTGTAAATAGTGCTGCAATGAACATTGTGGTACATGACTTTTTGAATTATGTTTTCTCAGGGTATATGCCCAGTAGTGGGATTGCTAGGTCGTATGGTAGTTCTATTTTTGTTTTTTAAGGAATCTCCATACTGTTCTCCAAAGCAGCTGTACCAATAACATTCCCACCAACAGTGCGAGAGGGTTCCCTTTTCTCCACATCCTCTCCAGCATTTATTGTTTGTAGATTTTTTGATGATGGCCATTCTGACTGGTGTGAGGTGATACCTCATTGTAGTTTTGATTTGCATTTGTCTAATGATTAGTGATGTTGAGCATCCTTTCATATGTTTGTTGGCAATCTGTATATCTTCTTTGGAGAAATGTCTGTTTAGGTCTTCTGCCCATTTTTGGATTGGGTTTTTTGTTTTTTTGATATTGAGCAGCATGAGCTGCTTGTAAATTTTGGAGATTAATCATTTGTCAGTTGCTTCGTTTGCAAATATTTTCTTCCATTCTGAGGGTTGTCTTTTCATTTTGTTTATGTTTTACTTTGCTGTGCAAAAGTAAGTTTCATTAGGTCCCATTTGTTTATTTATGTGTTTATTTCCATTTCTCTAGGAGGTGGGTCAAGAAGGGTCTTGCTGTGATTTATGTCATAGAGTGTTCTGCCTATGTTTTATAGTGTCTGGCCTTACATTTAGGTCTTTAATACATTTTGAGTTTATTTTTGTGTATGGTGTTAGGAAGTGTTCTAATTTCATTCTTTTACATGTAGCTGTCCAGTTTTCCCAGCACCACTTATTGAAGAGGCTGTCTTTTCTCCGTTGTATAGTCTCGCCTCCTTTATCAAAAATAAGGTGATCATACGTGTGTGGGTTTATCTCTGGGCTTTCTATCCTGTTCCATTGACGTATATTTCTGTTTTTGTGCCAGTACCATACTGTCTTGATTACTGTAGCTTTGTAGTATAGTCTGAAGTCTGGGAGCCTGATTCCTCCAGCTCTGGCTTTCTTTCTCAAGATTGCTTTGGCTATTCAGGGCCTTTTGTGTTTCCATACAAATTGTGAAATTTTTTGTTCTCGTTCTGTGAAAAATGCCAGTGGTAGTTTGATAGGGATTACATTGAATCTGTAGATTTAAGCCACTGGCTTAAATTGTACTTGCTCTTTGGTCTTACTACACAGGGATGATTGAGTCTACTTTGTGGAAAATTGGTCTTGTGAGACAGGCCAATTCATTCTGAGAGTTAGCTATTTTATTAGACACAATGATTTCTAAAGGTCATATTAATTTTTTGTTATTTATTTCAAAGTAATCTATTGTTTCGGCATTCATAGAATAAGGAATAAAGGTAACCATAGTTCTTATTTACATAGACATTATCTATTTTGCTTTGAAACACAAAATGCTGAAAACAGTCAGGGCCTTTAGGCTGGGTTTATCTCTAGGCTACCCTGGATGAATGAAACACATTTGTGTTTTCTCCCTCTTTGGAAACTACTTAGTGTAATTGTGATAAGCTTGGTATTTTGATGGCTTGCAAAACATTGACGTCTCATTTTAGAAGAACAAAATGTTCCTTGTGATGATGTGTAGCACGTCCTCATGATCAACACTTCATCCATCATTCAACTAAAAAAGAAGTATAGAAATAAGAAACATTACTGCGGCCTATAAACATTTCAAAAATTTAAAAATCTTATAATTTCTGTTGAGTTTGAATAGCTCCAGCCCCAGAAAAGAGCTTCACGTCGACATCCTTAGTGAGGAGAGACAAGAACAGATGAATGGCTTTCTTCACGCTTCTTGTTGGGTGAATCAGTCATGCTCCAGGGTCATGTTGAGTTTGCCATTTTTGTACAAAATCACTTAATAAATTGATTGGCACCTTATCTCGGTGTCAGTGTCACTCCACTTTTAGAGATGTCCAAACTGTTTAAATATCAAAAACAAACCATGGAGGACAACTTGGTGAGAAAGGGTTTGTGCTAGCTGAAGATCAAAGGGAGACGGATGACTGCTGTATATACGTGATGTTACCAGAGGAGAAGCACAGTGATTTAGTCAGTGCATATGGTCAGAGCTTCTTGGCTGGCCTCAGTGAACAGTGAAAGCAGCTGGAGACTAAGCCAGGACAAGCATCTACAGAAAATCAAAGTGACATGTTCTAAGGAAAACAAGATTTTCAGCATTAGGAAGGTGAATATTAGAATGTGACTTCATATAAACTATTTTTTAGAAAATTAATGATCCTAATTCTGGGTATGTTAAAGGAAAAAAAAAAAGAATCCATTTAAGTGGATAAGTGTTATGAAGTATAAAGCAAAATATGATCACATTAACAATATGATACCTTAAGCTGGCATGGTCAGGAATTTTAAGAGAGCTATCAATAAATTGTCAGTCTTGAAAAAAAAAGATCCTGTGGCCAAATTTTAATGTATGAGTATTTTATTAGCTTGGACTCAGTGTCTGAGTTTTCCACACATGGTCAGTTAATGAATGTACAATGTATTTGGTTGTATAATTTATTGCAAATATGCTGGGGAAGATTTAGGTAAAACATTAAAGAGTCAGTATGAAAAGCAACATTTTAACCTTATAGGGGTTATTCTCTTGAATGATTTGATCATAAACTATGTCATATATGGAGAAAATTTTCAGGACATAAGTTCCATTCAGACTGAAAAACAGGATATAACTATAACTTTAAGTAGTTTCCCAATTTGAATTTTTTTTTTGTCTGACACTCTTCTTGATAAGGTTGTAGGATGACTTTATGTAATCTCATTCTTTTCTGTAAAGCAGTCACTTCAAAAACACAAAGTACCCATTGTGAGAAGCCCAACCATGGAAGCAGAGATTGGGTATGATGACTTCAGACCATGCTCCAACCACGCTTGTCTATGCAGGATGCTATGGGCTTGGGTTAGGGGAAGCTAGAAGTCATAATGAAAGCAAACTGTGAGCAGCTGTTCCCAAAGTTACTATGTGTTTGGTTTGGACTTCTGCTTTCATGAATTCCTAGAATTCATTTGCAAAATGGTAAGTAAATTTTGCATTTCAAATTTGAACAAAGCATCCAAGGAAAAGAATCCTTAAAAGTAGTGTGACATTGTACCCTATGAAATCTCCAACCACAGAGCCTGCACACCTGCACACTATCCTATGTTCTATTTGACTTAAAAAAATTTTTTTTAATGATACTGGTATTCTTCTCCAGATGGTATGAGCTCTAAATACAGGGATTCTGTCTTATTTACTCTAGCATCTAATACCGTGTCAGGCACACAATAGTTGTTCAAAAATATGTGTCAAATATTCATCATATGAATAATTATAATTTAAGATGGCTTAAAAGTTAGAGCTAATGGATTTCTTTTCCTTCAAACCTCTTCTCCTAATCTTTCTTATCTTAGTAAATGGTAACAGTTATTACCCAATTGTTAAGCAGAAACCTGGGCACTGCCCTTGATTCTTTCCTTTCCCTCATCCCCCCTATTTAACAAGCCCTGTAGTTGCTGCCTTGGGTCCGTCCTCCACTCCACATCAGCACCGCTGTTGTGGAAGCCTAAGTCACGTCATTTCTTGCTTGGACCTCCGCAATGGTACCCTCACCAGTTTCTCTGCTTTTACTCTTGCCTTCCTTTAATCTGTTCTCTTCACAGCAGCCAGAATGATCTAAAAGCACAAATGGATCATAATATTCTACTGCTTATAACCTGAAATGGCTTCCCGCCAACTTGACAGACAATCCCCTTCCTTACCAGGGTCTACAAGACCCATCTGGTCTGGTCCTCACCTCCCTCTCCAATCCAGTCTTGATCAAGCCTTCCATTCCTTTTTTATAATCCAGCCATGCCGGTCTTCTTCCAGTTCCTAAGAAAACACCATGCTTTCCTCCACCTCTCAGCTTTTCTTCCTGAGCTTTCTTCTCCCTGGAATGAACTTCCTCCTGGTCTTTGAATGGCTGGTTTCTCACCCTTCCAGTCTCACTTCTCCTTTGAGAAACCTCCCTTGAACCCCCGCCTGAGTAGGTTTCCTTCACAGCCCCTCCTCAAGCACTTCATCTGCTTTGCATGTTTTTATAGTCCCATCACTATTTGCAAAAATTAATAATTTGTTTATTATCTATCTTCGCTAGAACTTTGGAACTTTGTTTACTATAGCATCCAGTACAATGCCTGATATATGTTATGTGATCACTAAATATGAAAAATTAATTGAGTGATAGAACATCCAACTAAGTATTTTATAAGTATATATAGTGCAGAGGGGAGGTAAATGGGAAAGTTTTGTTTTGGTTTAACCATAACCCTTTCTCCATTAACCCACTTACTAAGCACCAAATACGTGAAAGCTATTCTGAGGCTGTTGTGAATTCAAAGAAAGAGACCTGGTCCCTGCCCTTGTGTACTTAGACCCTGGGAGAGAAGACTAATATGTATATCAGTAACTATAATTCAAGAGACGATTGGAAGAGAGGTGCTCTGGAAGTTTTTTTCATTTATGTACAATTTATATTTAATCTTTTTTTTAACTGCATTAGACAGTGGATAGGAGTTCCAAGGAAAAAAAATGACTTGTCTCTGGATGAATCGGGGAAGGCTTCATGAAGGATCCAGTGTTTAACTGAGATTCTGAGGAATATAGGATTTGGAGGTGCAAGCGGAGTGAGAAAGGGCCGTCGCTGTAAATGAGCAAATGCTGCGCAAAGCGCGCAGCTCAGGCGGGGAGCCGCTGGAAGGGGCAAAGTTCGCCTGAATAGAAGGACTGTGTTGGGAAAGTGGGGTTGTCAGAGTGTGTGGTGTTTGTAACTGCCTGGAGAAAGAGTTTGTGTATTGTTTGAGGAAGCAAAGAAGAGCCGCTGAAGCTTTTCAAGCTGGGCAGTGATTTCATTCGAGAGCGGTCTGGGATGGTTAGTCTCGAAGTGCCATGTAGGATGGATTAGAACAGGGAAGAACTGGAAGTAAGGGCAGTGTTCGGAAACTTCCAGCTCTAGGAAAGAGACAAATAAGATCGATGGTGATCATAGTGGGAATGGAGAGTAGGGGGAGACTGGGGAGGTACTACGGAGGAGAAAGCCACCTGTTTTGAAAACTCATTGATAGGTTCAAGGTGTAGGCAGGGGACAAGATAGCTGTGGGGTGATGCCAATAGAATGAGAGCGGAGGTCTAGGTTCAGACAATAGTTGGGGAGGAAAACTGAGAAGTAGAGTTCAGTTAGAGTACTTGAGTGTGAGACGGGGATTATACTTCATGCAGAGTCAGACGACATAGGTTGAAACCCTGACTTGCTCACCAGCTTACTGCTTACTGGTCACCATGTGACCTTCTTAAACTCTCTAACCTCAATTTCCTTCCGCATGAAATGGAAACAAGTCCATGATTATTGTAATATCAAGCACTAGCGGAAGAATTCAGTGAGATTATGCATTTACAAAGTGCTTTGTAAACCCTCGTGGGAGGACAGAATCGGCAAGGAAACTCTAGGTATGTGACTGATGGGTATTGGATATCGGCCATATTATGGATTATAAAACTGCTTTAAACAGTTGTCACGTTTCCTAGCTTTTATTGTGTCATTGTCCCCGAACACACTATTAAAAAGAATTTTTTTTTTTTTTTGGTTTGTTTCATTGGTCAGATAACCTGACCTTTTTCTTTGAAAATTCTTAGTTATATAAAACTTAAACAAGCCACTGAGGAGACTCTAGGACTTGAACAGCGGAAAAGGTGAGCAAGCTGGCAGCCGCGTTGTCGCTCCCTCCGGCGGGTGGAAGCCCAGCTTTCCCGCACTGCCTCCCTGTGTCCGCAGAGAGAAGCGCGGCTGCGGGCTCCCCCTGGTTAAAGCGCCCTCTGCGTCTGGTTCAGAGGCGCTGACAACTGATGGGCTTGCAATGCCCGCAGCAGAGCTCCGCGCTGGGCTCAAAAAGCTCTCAGTGCTCTCTAAAGGAAAATGAAATCCGGCTGGCAAAACCTCGCTAAAGCTCGGGCAGAACCCGGGGGTTATATTTACTTAAAACCAAACAAAACATTTAGGGAAGAACCTGTTTCTAAACCTCCCTTACCATCGCAAGAAATTTAATTTCTTTTGAAGTGCCAGCATTCCAAAAAGAGGGATGTGAAGAGGTATCACAACCACTGACTATGGGGCAGACCCCCCTAAAGTAAATAAGCTCCTTGTCCGCTCCCAAATAAATGGCTTTTGTTTGAGGATGGGGTGAGTTTGATAAGGACGGTGTTACAACATTTAATGAGGTGCAAGGGAAAAATGACTTTCATAAGTTCACATGGCTGTCATTTCATTCTCTCTTATGTTCCCTTTCCTCCAAACTCCAGCTTTACAGACGGGCTTCTGGATCCTTCCGTATCTATTCAGTAGAAGTCAGGATTATGTTGATAACAGTCTGCATTTGCTGTGGGTTTATATACATCTATTTCATGTTCCAAGAAAAGCTATAAATGAGGGGGAGGAACAAAAAAGTTGTGTGTGGGCTGTTTTCACTGGCATGTAGTAGCCTGCTGGAGTCCACACAGAGTCTTTTGAATGGACTGAGCATAAAACACACACACACAGATTTCCTAGAGCCATAATCTTTCTTACTCTCTTTGATTCTTACCTCATGTGGATTTTATGTCTTGGTCATTTTTTTTTTTTTTTTAAAGGATTTTCTTATTTATTTATTTATTTATTTATTTATTTTTGGCTGTGTTGGGTCTTCGGTTCGTGCGAGGGCTTTCTCCAGTTGCGGCAAGCGGGGGCCACTCTTCATCGCGGTGCGGGGACCGCTCTTCATCGCGGTGCGCGGGCCTTTCTCTATCGCGGCCCCTCCCGTCGCGGGGCACAGGCTCCAGACGCGCAGGCTCATTAATTGTGGCTCACGGGCCCAGCTGCTCCGCGGCATGTGGGATCTTCCCAGACCAGGGCTCGAACCCGTGTCCCCTGCATTAGCAGGCAGATTCTCAACCACTGCGCCACCAGGGAAGCCCCCATTTTTTTTTTTTTTTAAATCAACAATAGCCTGTGGATTTTTTCTCCTTTTTAAGTCATCTGCTTCGGTGGCAACGTTAGCTAAACACATTCCCGATTCCATTACGCTCATTAGTATTAGTGGAGTAATCATCATTCCCTTCCTTGGCTCCTTAGACTTGCTTCAATATTTACACATTGGCTGAAGCTGATTGAGCAGAAATAATGAGCCTTCAACATCCTCACAGCACAAGGTGGGTGAAACCTTGTTTCCACTGGGTGGAGTTTATGGCAGAATAAATGATATGTCTTAGAATGATCAATGAAAATGACAGGTGGTGTCCCTGGTACTTGTCACACTAGCCCAGCACTGCGGTGGTGACTGTGACATGACCCAAGCTGGACCGACTCTGCCTATCAAGTGACCAGGAGAAACGGAATTGCCCTTAAGCCTTCTCCAGCCTCTACTCAAATTATTACCTCATTCTTTTTAAGTGAAGGGTCCCATTTTAGCCAGAGGGCTTTCCTACAGACTTGTCAGGTCTTTATTCCCACTTTGGGCTTCCTGAAAGTACAGTTTTATATGTAAAGAACTTCTGTTGGAATTTTTTTCTATTTATTTTCTGGTAAAATAAACAAGTCAACTTTCCTGACTTCATCAAACACCTAATTCACTGGGCATTTATGAAGCGCTTGCTACTTGCCAGACTGCTAGGAGCCGAATCCTTTCTAACTTATTCTATCCTCCCAGGAACAAGCTAAAATAAAAAGAATAGGAATTGAAGACAGAGTTTTAAAAACATGGAGAAATTCTAGAAAGCATGCACCTAAGAGTTTGCTTGACCTAATTTCAGAGAAAGAAAAGAATTTTAAATATGTTTTCATCTCTGACAATATCCTTGTCTTCTCAACCAACTCACCACAATTTTCTAGCAATGTGGATTATTTTGAGACAAGGAGAGATCCTTTTGACTAATATTTGTCCCCTAAGAGTAAGATGTTTGTATATTTAGACATCTGTTCTTCCCGTCACAGGACAGCTAAAGACTTTTTCTCACTGCCCTAGGTTTTGAAGATTTGTTTTTATCATTGACAGCCGTCCCCTTTAGCACTGGGGCTGCAGGCTGCCTCCCTGCTGAGAGTTTAGAATGTTTCCCTGCCACACAGACAGCGCTCGCTCCCCGCATGGCATTCGGCCTCCACGAACACTCTAGAAGACATCTATATTCAGGGTTAATTGTCGTTCACCCCACCTTCATTATCCAGCCCAGGCTTGAGCTCTTGCACCTTTTTGTTTCTGTCAGCAGCTCAGAAAAGAAAGATCCAGGGGACCTAAATCCCACCTTCAGACTGGAGATCCTGACCCACAGGAGCAGAGAAAATTGTGAAGCCGTTTTAGTCATAGAACTGTGAATAAAAACTGGTACGAGGGAAAGAAAAAAATCAGAGGGGGAGAGAAAAGAAGAGGCGCAGGAACAGGGGGATGAGAAACCAAGCAAAAGAGCTTCTGAGTTCACAAAGCAGCAGCCAGGGAGACGGGGAACCCACAGCCAGTGCAGGGAAGGGATGCACCACCCCAGACTGAGGGCTCCTGCGCTGGCAGACCCAGCTTTCCTGGGGGGTGCAGTGCCAGGGAGCCCCACCCAGCTCTTCTGGGATAATCTCCCAATTTTACAGTCAGAAGGGCTGTTAATAGTTGTCAATTCTGGCCACCTCTTTTTAAAATTTCTTCCTAATTTTATTGAGATATAATTGACGTACAGCATGATAAGGTGTACAGCGTGATGGTTTGACATACATATTTTGTGACATGATTACCGCATAAGTTCTGTTAGCATCCATCATCTCTTATAGATACAATAAAAAGAAAAAGCAAAATAAGAAAAAAAATTTTCTTTATGATGAGAGCTCTTAGGATTTATTCTCTTAACAACTTTCCTATATACCACACAACAGTGTTAGCTATAGTCTTCATGTTGTGCATTACATCCCTAGTAGTTACTTATCTTATAGCTGGAAGTTTTTACCTTTTGACCACCTTCCTCCAATTCCCCTCTCCCCTGCCCCCCAATCCTCCCCACCTCCGGGAACCACAAATCTGAATTTGGGGGTTTCTGGATTCCACACATTAGGGAGATCATACAGTATTTGTCTTTCTCTGTCTGACTTATTTCACTTAGTGTAATGCCTTCAAGGTTCCTCCATGTTGTCTCAAAAGGCAAAATTTCCTCATCTTTGTGGCTGAATAATATTGCATTGTATATCGTATATACATACAACTTCTTTATTCCTCCGTCGATGGACACTTAGGTTGTTCTCACGTCCTGACTGTTGAAACTAGTGCTGCTATGAACATGGGGGTGCCAGATATCTTTTTGAGTTAGTGTTTTCATTTTCTTTGGATATATTCCCAGGAGTGGGATTGCTGAATCAGATGGTAGTTCTTTTTTTAAGTGTTTGAGGACCTTCCATACTGTTCTCCATAGTGGCTGCACCAATTTACATTCCCACCAACAGTGCACAAAGGCTCCCTTTCTCCATGTCCTCGCCAGCATTTGTTATCTCTTGTCTTTTTGAAGATGGCCATTCTGACAGGCATGAGGCGATATCTATTGTTAACAATCTCTTTTTAAAGGTAAGAATATCAAGAATCTAATATGTTCATAAAATGCACAATTTTGCAAAGCTGACTAGTGGCAGACCCTGGTCTCTTGACTCTCAAGCCAGGGCAATTTAGCTGTTGGAGCCACTGCAATGGATTCACACTTCTGTGAGGTAGATGGAGTTGTAAACAGGTAACCCCCAAATGAGCAAAGTAGCTCACGAAGTAAAGAATCCAAATGCAATCCAAGTTCCTTGGCTAGGGTCTAGACCAGGATCATAATACCAGAATTATAAATATAAACTGAAAAGAACTGTTTCGAGTGTCTTCCTCAACTTTCTATACTTTCCAACAGTATCTTTAGCTGGGACCTTGGGAGGAGCTTTTATATCTTCTGGTGGAAAAAACCCTTCTCTGCTCTCCTGCAAACAAAAATGTTTGCATTGATTGATTAATTGATTGATTCCTTTATTTATTCGGTCATCCATTACATATTTATGGAGTCCTTGTTTTGTTCAAGTTCCTGAATTATGGAAGTTCCTTCTTTAAGAAAGTCAATATAATACATATTCTTAAACAACTGAAATCTGGTTCAGTGCCCAGTATCCCCAGTTATAAAGTAGTTAGCATACAGCGTGTACTCTTCATTTCAAATAGCCTGGCCCACAAAACTATTAATTGTTTTTTAAAAGGAGGAGGGAATTACTTAGGAATCTGCCTCCCACCCCAGAACTTCTTAGTAGAGAAGGTTGTTGCTTATTACAGAGGATGTAATCTTTTCTGAGCTCCTGCTATGAGCTAGGTAACATGTGAAGAACTTTACTATTTCATTTAATTGCTCTTATCATCCTCCAAGATACTCTACCCATTTTACTGATAAATATAGGGAAACTCAAAGAGTTGAGTAACTTTTCCATGGCCACTAAATTAAAGTGGCAGAGTCAGAATTCAGGTCTAATGAGTCCCAATTTCCTCTCTGTCGAACACTGGGTCTTGGGGTAGCCAAGGCTGACTGGTGATGTGACGGATCCATGAGTTGGCGATGATGTTGCTTCTAGATGCTAGGCTGGGAATATTTGTGGAGATTGGAGTGGAAAACTTGCCTGAAATTAAATTGCTTCTTACATTAAAATGCTTCAACATTATTTGTTCAATATCAAATGCTTCAATTGTGCCTGTCCATTACTATGTGTTAATTCGAAGACAAATAAGAAATTTCTCTTTCTCTTAAGAAGCTCATGATTATTTATAATAGCCAAAACATGGAAACAACCTAAGTGCCCATTGACAGATGAATGGATAAAGAAGTTGTAGCACACACATATATATATATATATATATATATATATATATATATATATATATAATGGAATAGTATTCAGCCATAAAACACAAGGAAATCCTGCCATTTGCGACATATAGATGGACCTTGAGGGCTGTAAGCCAGGCAGAGAAAGACAAATCCTGTGTCATCTCACTTATATGTGGAATTCACAATAAACCAAAAAAAAAAAATTCAAATTCATAAAGATCAGATTTATAGTTACTAGAGACAGGGAGGAGGGGACACTAGAGAAAAGAGGTTAAAAGTTACAAACTTTCCCGTTATAAGATAAATAAGTACTGGGGATGTAATGTACAACATGATGACTATAATTAACACTGTTTTATGGTATATAGGAAAGTTAAGAGAGTAAATCCTAAGAGTTTTCATCACAAGGAAAAAACATTTTTTTCTCTTTTTTTGGTATCTATATGAGATGATGGATGTTAGCTAAATTTATTGTGGTCATCATTGCATAATATATGTAAGTCAAGTCATTATGCCATATACCTTAAACTTACCCAGTGCTGTATGTCAATTATATCTCAACAAACCTGGACAAAAAAAGAGGTTAATGGTCTACTGGGAGTGGCAGTGACATGGGTATGAATACATGAATACAAATAAATGCGGTGTTCTGTGACTCCACGATAAATCAGTATGCATGATAGCATGCGTGGACAAGGGAGGGAGGTCAGCTCTGCTTGGGAGCAGGGTAGGTGCAAGGATGGCTTTCAGAGAAGTACATGAAAATACCTTCACAGTGCCTAGCCCCATACATGGCCATACATATTCATGATTTCTGTTTTGAGAACCAGAAAGGACTAAAACAAATATATTACATTTATTTTGTTCTGCTTAATTTTAATGAATTCTACTCCCTCAAATTTTCCTGGTCCTTATTTGGTTTTACTTGAAGTCATGGAAATGTGACCTAGATCTTTTGAAAGGGCTGGTTTACCTGCTTTTAGCTGCTTAGGAAAAAGGAACACAGGACACAGAGAACACCATCTTCTCCAGAGTCAATCATTAAGTAAGGGTTGGAAAACTCTCCTGTCCTCTTCTTTTGTTTCACTCATCAGCAACCTTCTCCATCTCTGCTATAACCTCCTCTTCGACCAGATTCAGAAAGTGGGAGGATGAAAGTCTTGGGAGAAGGAAACAACCAGCTTCCAAAAACAAGAGAAAAAACCAACACAGTGGAGCCGCTTTCGTGATGGGCTTCAAGTGCATGTATGTGTGTGGTTTCCTTAAGTCACTGGGAAAGTTTTTAATGCTCGTAGAAACCAAAGTGTCCTGGAGAGTTACAGAGAACCCCAGCAGACACCAGCTGACACTTTAAAGGAACTGAAGCCATATATCCACTCCAGAAAGAGTTGGGGAAAGGACAACAGTAGGGGGCCAGCTGCACTGAGTATTTTTTGTTTTTGTTGTTTCTTCCCTTAAAAAAGTACATGTCATAGATATGCCTTCATCAATCATCCTCCAAACAGAATTACACAGACAGGTTGGTAGCTTATTTCCTTATTTTCACATACATTCCTGTATGCTATCCCCCCCATACACACACACACACACACACACACACACACACACACACACACACACACCACACATTTTCTTGCTCTCTCTCTCTTACTTTCCCTTCAGGTACTCAGTCCTGTCAACCTTCTTTGTAACACTTGTTGTCCTTCAGCAATTACTCAAAGCCACAGCAGCATAAAGGTGGAAGAGCTGTCACCTTCAGGTGTTGGGAGCACGTTAGGATACAACTCGAGGCTGAATCCACTCTGAGAAACATAGATCTCACCTATCGTTTCTGTCAAAGTTGAAGCCATTTTCCATAAGCCTTTCTCCGAGGAAATAGAAGTGAGAGTGGCAAACTTACTACTTAATGGCAAATGAACCCAGTCTAAAGGGTGAATGGTAGAAGATGATACACACACACACACACCTTTATTGTCTTTCCTATTTGGTATATGCAGGATTAATAAAATAACGCCACTTATAGACATGGTGTCCAGAAAGTGGCTGACCATCTACATCTGAGCTTCCTGCTCCTCACTAAAAAGACCATCTCAGAGTAGGGAGTAGGGAGTATCTCTGGGTCTTAAGTCCAAATTCCTATGGGAGAGAATTTTGAGCGCAGACTGGATCTGATAACCCTCCTTGTTCCCAATAGTTATGACCAGGGGATTGGGCCCATGGAGAGGAAACAGAGCTATCAAAAGCCTATTCCTGCACATTGTGGATGAAGGCAGTTCTCAGTGGGTAGCAGTTCCTTGGTGGTTCTTTGAGACACAACCAAAGGGCATTTGCCACAGATGTATAATAAGAGAGTCCTGACTTTGCTTCTAATAACATAAATACACCTCATAATTCATTCCCATTCTCTGTACCTTTTCCCCCAATATTTAAAGCAATAATTTGAAATAGATGATACTTAAGCTCACTTTCAGCTGTAAAATGCTATGAACATGTCCTATGATTTAACTGCTCTTTCTTCAGTTGTAACTGTAACTTCTGGTTAAACACATCAACTTGAATCCAAGAGTTTCAATCCAAGAGTTTCTCAGTTCCCTCTGAACTCCTACTAAAATAATAATGAAGAACAGAAGAGGCACAAACTCCCAAGAACTAAAAAACAACAGAGTTGGAAAGGACAGCAAGTGAGAGATGCCAACAAAACTCCCGAAGCAGGAGAGCTGATGGACAAATGATAATAGACCTGGCAGAGCAGAGGAAGACAAAATCTCAGTCCAAAGAGGCCAAGAAGAAGGTAGCCCATCTATCCACAGAAACCCTGAAAACCTTAGGATTTAAAGACACTAGTCATTTCTGAAGAGGGTGCATGATAAGGTTGAAAACATGAGTGTTGGTTGAAAGTTTTTATAAAGAGTTGTGAGAAGCTCAGATCCCCCCATCAGATCTATCATAGACATTCAACTCCCATCACCAGGGGGCCAGATGACCAGAGGTTTACCCTTGGGAATGATGAACTCAAGAGGCCCCGGACTGAGACCCTGAGCAGTCAAGGGTGAGGCACTGTACTGAACCAAGGAGATCTACTGGGAAAATCCTTCTGACCCAGACCCTTTTCCCTCAACACCCAGAACACTGGCAACCACTCAGGAGATTACAGGGTTAGTATCTGAAGAAATTCAATGATGCAAAGAAGACCTGCAATGATAAGTTAGGAGTTTGGGATTAACAGATACACACTACTATACATAAAATAAACAACAAGGACCTACTGTAGAGCACAGGGAACTATATTCAATACCTTGTAATAACCTATAATGGAAAAGAATCTGAAAAAGGATAGATTCTATATATATATATATATATATATATATATATATATATATATATATATATAACTAAATCACTTTGCTGTACACCTGAAACATTGTAAATCAATTATACTTCAAAAAAAAAAAAAAAAAAAAGACCTACACTGACCATTTCTAGTGCTCTAGCAAAATAGCCAGGTTTCTAACTCACTAACCACCATTTGACAGACTTCACCATGCCCCAGAGTGTCCAATCAGCTTTTTAGTTCTTCTTTAAACAGTATAAACAAACAGACAAGGATCTCCGGGTCACCTGAGAAAAGGCTCTAACATGGAAGCCTAACAAGTCAGGGGATTTGAAAACAATACAGAAAGTAGAAGAAAACAGAAAAGAAAAATATCAATATTATTTTCCAAGAGATGAGAGAAGATATTACATCGTGAAACAATGAAAGAGATAAAAATAAACATTCATAGAGTAAGAAATAGCTCCAGGAAATGATGCCAGGTATGGTCAAAACAACACATTTGGGAAAGGATTGAAACTGAAAATTAAGGCTCAAAAAAGGAGAAAAAAAATACAGATAGAAAGTAGAAGAGAATAGATAAGAAAATTAGGAACCATCGAAGAGATCAAACATCGAATTAGTAAGCAATTATTAACTCCAGGAAAATAGAAATATATGTAAGAAGGGAAATGTAATCAGAAACACTAGATGGTTCTAGAGTGAATGATACTTATATAGTCATAATAAAATAATATTCATATTATATATAACAATATTGATTTAACAAAAATTGTGACTAACTGATTTTTGTTGTATTCCAGTGAAGTTGGATATATAACAATGTATTGTTTACCATTTCTTTTCCTTTTATTACATATTGTTATTCATGCCTTTGCTTATTTTTATTGGTGTGTTTACCTTGTATTATTGTTTTGCAAATACTCTTGATATAATACAAATATGTACCTTTGGTTATAATATGATGCAAATTTTGTTTTCATTTTGTCCTTCACATTGTTATCTAACTTATGTTATCTTAAATTTTGGTTCCATATCTACCATATCTATCTATATGGTTTACTTCTTCCTTATTTTCACATTGCTCAGAAGCTTCTCTGAAAATAAATATGACATTAACTTTTATTTTCTTCTTTGATTGTTTTGGTTTTTTATTTCCATGTGCATAAGTTGTAGGTAGAACTTTTTTTCCCCTGCAATTAGACTAAGCTCATTAGCCTATCGTAATTTATGGAATAATCCAAACTGTTTTCCCTTGGTTCAAAATATCATTATTTTTATGTACTAAATTCTTACATATGCTTGGACTTTAAATTTCATAGTTTTATTTATACAATTACAATTTCCCACTGGATTAATTCTTATATAGTAAGAGTTTTATCATTGTGAATGCAATTTTCTAAATTCATGATATTCTCTAACTGATCATTAGTATTAACTAGGAAAGTTATTGCTATATGTATATTTATTTTGTAACATGCCATTTTGCTGAACATTATTATCTCTAATAGTACTCAAATTGGGTTAGCCAGACAAATGATTATATAACTTCCAAATGGTTACAAATGTGTCTTCTTCTTTCAAATATTTATTCCTTTGATTTTGTTTTCTTGTCTTGGTTAAAACTTTCAGAATAATGTTGAATAATGGTGATAATGGACATTCTGATTCCTGACTTTGATGGGACTGCCTTTAAAGAAGTGATGTGAACTCAAATGCCTACAAAAGCCTGGCAGGAAACAAGCAAGTGACACAAGCCATGGTAAGAAGACCACAACACAAGTGGCATAAAACAGTCAATGTCACCTGTTCTTTGTGGCAAACCTGAGCGTGCATAGCTGGTTTGCAGTAGGAAGATGCTATTTAGCTACAGTTAATTGTTGTCATGTGGGCCTAATTTGCCAAAAGCCAAAAAATCTAGAAGTTTATTTAAGATGTGATTTTTAAATGCTGGCAACTAGGACAAGTTAAAAACAAAACAATGAAGCATCCTAACAAACTTATTTGTAGGTCATGTCTGGCCCTTGGGCAGCAAGCTTGAGACCTATCCACTGGGCTGTGGTTACACTAATGAGCACCGTATTGGTCGTTGGTTCTAGATAGTTTTTTTTTCACATTAAGGAAGTATATTTTAATTTATTCTTTACTAAGAAGTTATATCAGGGATGACTGCTATTCTTTACTAAGAATTTATAACAGGGATGAATTATATCAGGTATGAATGAAGTGTATTTTAATTTATTCTTTACTAAGAAATTATATCCAGGAATGGATGCTGTATCAGTATTGAGATGATTCATACAACTTCTCATACTTCCAGAAAATTGTGCTTTTATTGAAATTTTAAAATGTATTAGCGTCAGGTTATGTATATTTTTCTTATTATTTTCTTGATACAATCTGTATTGAAAGTTAATCATATTTTCTCATTGATATTGTAGTAGTTTACTAGGGTTGCTGTAACAAAATACTGTAAACTGGGTGGCTTAAACAACAGAAATTTATTTCTCACGGTTCTGGAGGCTGAAAGTCCAAGATCAAGATGTTGGCAGAGTTGGCTTCTCCTTGGGACTCTCTCCTTGGCTTGTATATGGTTATCTTCTTGCTGGGTCCTCACATGGCCTTTCTCTGTGCACATGTATCCCTGATGTCTCTTCCTCTTCTTGTAAGGACATCAGTCCTATTAAATTAGGGCCCCACTGCTTTGCCTCAATTAACCTTAATTACCTCTTTAAAGTCCCTATCTCCAAATACAGTCACGTTGGGGTTATGGCTTCAACATATGGATTTGGGGAGGACACAATTCATTCTGTAACAGATATATTGGTTATCTATTTTTTCCTCTTTCAGAATTATCAGTACTTTCTCCTTTTTAATTTTTATTTTCCCAAAGAATGAGCTCTCTGGTCCCATAGAGTGCCAAGCATCCTTTCTATCAGTTGTGTATTCCTGCACGGACTCTTAATTACTGCTCAGTAAAGTTGGCAAATAAAAACAAGAGCAAGTGGATGGGACTTTACACACAGATGAAAGAGTAATATTTTGGGGAGTCCAGGCATGGTACTTCTTTGAAAAGGGGAATGCTGAGTAGTGAGCTAGTACCTTCCATATCATGGTTAGGATCACGGACCCTGGAGCCAGGCCATCTGAATTCAGTTGCAGATCTCCCACTTAACTAGCTGTGTGACTTGGGACAAGTTACTTAACCTCTTTATGACTCAGTTTTCTCAGATGTAAAATAGAGCTTGAAATAGTACCCACCACAGAGGGTTGTTATTAGGATTAAACAAATTAATATTTGTAAAGTGCTTAGAAGATTGCCTGGCATATACTAGTTGCTTTAGCAGTGTTTGTAAATAATAAACCACTCTAGGTGGTGCTGGGATCATAGCAGTGGATACACTGGAATGCATTTGACCTGTTGTCTATAATCCTGTCACACTGATGGGATTCTCCATTATTTCCCCCTATAGGTCACTTGCACACAGGTCTCATTTTTTGAACTAAATGGACATCTTTCATTAATGGATAATTTGGGGAAGAGGTCATGAGTACAAATCACATGACTACAAATGACAGTTTAGGTCTGTCGGTTTAAGCCACATCTAGTTTGTACTCCAACTCGGTCAATTAGTTCCTACCAGTTAAATATATCAATTCTTTGTCATATTTTTAGAAAATGTTCTACCTTGCCCATCATGTTGTTTGCCTTTTGTTTGCGATTTCGACATATTTAAATGCATCTTAAATATTTGTGAATTTAAGTCCTTTGAATTTTTCTTTTGTGATTTCTTTGACTACTGGTGGGCTTCGATGTTTCTAACTATTTTAAGATTAGAGAACCTGCTCCCTTTATTTACCAGTCAAGACATTCTGATGCAGGTCACAGTACTGGCAGAGAGACAAATATAGTAGTGACGGGATCAAATATCAGCTGAAAGTCTCATGTCCTTAAAGCAGAGAATCAAGTCAATTCTTGACTTGCCTTGCTAACAATTTCATCTCTCAGATGGTGAAGGACGTGATGAAGGGACTACTATTCTCAACTTCATTATTCCCAGTAAAGAGCCACTTAGTGAAATGTAAATGATAAGAATTTTGGCAAAAGTGATCATGATGTCTTAGAATATATGATAAGGTAGAGACAGGTTGACATATTAGTTGCATGTTGTAGAGTAGAGGTGGCAAATATTTGACATGCAGTCACCCTCTTCCTCCTCCTAGGCTGACGGCTGTCATCAGTAATTAATCAAAAAACTTTTTTCTGCTGAGCTTGGAAGTAATTTCAAATCCTCCCTAACCCAGCTCTTCGAGAGCCACTATCAACAGATCAAGTTGACAAAGTGCTTATTTTCCATCTTCTTTCTATTTTATAAGGGGGCAGATTTACAAAGTTTCAAAAAATGTGTAGACTGGGAGTCTATAATTACGGTGAGAAAATTTACATGACAATTTAAAGCACTTGTCACATCTAACTATAGTGGATTCTTTATACAACAGTCTCTCCTGCTGGATGATGAGACCTTGGATGATGGGGACTATGGTGTCTTCTTTGTAACTGTGATATCTTACCTAGGGCCCTGTGGTACATCAAACTCATTCAAAAGCGCTGAATTGAATAATGCTGTTAATACATATGAAAACAGTCTACATATTTACTTAATTTACATATTCAAAAACTATTTTTATACACGTTTTTCATTTGCTTATACAGTCTACTAATTTCAAGAGGGAAAAAAAAAAGCTCCATCAAAATAGCTAAGTGATTGGTCTTTGAAGATAATTTTCAACTTTAAAGTAAGGCAGGATCTTTTTTGTGGTAACAGTCAAGGTTTTTTCCTCAGACAACATGATTTATGAAGGAAGGATAAGACATATTGGTTAAATATGGAGGAATAGCTCACAGGGTGAGTAGCAAAACTTGGTCTTTGGAACTATGTCAAGCTTTCTGGCCTCATTTTCTCTGAAGTGGGTCAACGTGATAAAGGCTTAAATGCAGTGTTTGCAAAGATGTTAATGATGTTCACTAAGTTGAAAGGCAAATCCTTTAGGCTGCCTCACTGTGCAGATATTAGGATATTTTTTCCGAAAGGACATGGTCATAACCCCGGCTAAAGCATGGAAACCCCCAGAGCACTGCTGGTCAGAGGCACAGCAAGGCCATGGGACTCCTTGCATGGCAAGTGCAGGTAATTCATTCTTACGACAATGTCAAGACGGAAGGGCTAAAACGAAAACAGTGATGACTGATGTGACGCTGTTTGACCTTTTCCTTTGGGGAAATGTGGCTAGAAGGGAAAGTAATTTAAACAGAAGTAAAAGGGGGGTGCCTTTAGTTTGTGACAATCCCTGAAGTCCCTAGTCATTATTCTATACCATGCAACTCCTGTAGTTACTCTCCTAGAGCAAAGTTATTTGGGCTGGCTAAACACAGGACGGAAACCAACCAACCAACCAAACAAATAATCCCCAAACAGGAAAACAGTGAAGGATCATAGCCTTGTCATTGCTAACATGTCAGAAGAAAGAGAAGTCAGAGATTCCACTGATGGTAACATTATGTCAAAGGTGATATTTCAGCAGGATTAATTTAGAGGGTCTTTTCATCATCAAGGATTGGAAGGGGGAGAGAGGAACTCTAACCAAAGCCCAGCAGTTAAAATCTAGGTGTAACTTTATAGCATTCCGAGCTACCGGAGTGACAATATGCATGAAGGAAAGGGATGGTGACAAGGACACTACGAAGGGAGTAGCAATAGGACTTGGGGACTGTATGTAGATAGGTGAGGGAGAGATGGAGAAATAAAATGCCTCCTCCACATCACACAATGATTTTCACCATCAGATGCTCATTTTAATGTTAGACAAATTCTCTAAAGTAAGACTTTGGTTTTAAAAAGGAAACGAGGATATATTCTTTGTATTTTTTTCCTGACTTGGTAGCTATTCCCTCTTCCCCACATTCTTTTATCCTTAAGAATATGTCATTAAAAGAGTCACCACAATGTAGTGGACCCACAGTGAATTGAGTCAGGAGTGCCAAGCTCAAGTTCCAATTTTGCCCCTGGATAACTGTGACTTACCCTTTCGAAGCTTCAGTGTCCACAGCTGTAAAATGAGGTTGGGCTGGACAATCTCTAAGGCCCATTTCATTTCTAAATTTCTATACTGACTTCTCTACAGGTTGTAATATTTCCTTCTCACATAAAAATGAAAATACAGCATTTCTATGAAGGGTGTTGCCTCCTTAATGTGTCCAATTTTCCTTTGACCTTTATCATTTTATTGGCATCTACCTTTATCAGAAAGCCCTTTAGGTTTAAAGACATCCATAAATTCCAGTTTGCAAACTCAGGGAAACAGAAAGATCAGAAGAATAATTTAATGCTGTTACAGGCAGTTGAGCAGGCCAGAAAAACAGAAAATGAAACTAAGTCAACAAGCAAAATGATGGATGCCACACAAGCGAAGGGCTGTTTTAGGAGGGAGGGAAGTGCCACTGCGCCGAAACATATGGCACATTAAACTGGGGAGGACATCAGCACAGGCCTTGAATATGGGCGGAATTCAGCTCATTTCTTCTTGAGCCCCCTGGCAAAATCCCCATTTGTCAAACTGAACCAAGATTAGAGTAACAACAAGGTGAGTAATGAAAGAAGGAAAAATAATACTTGCCCTGATGATTTAATCTGAAACTACAGTGAGTATTAAAAAACACCTCCGAGTGTTTTCATTTGTGCCAACCTTGGGGCAGATAGATTTCTGAGACTACAGTAAGGTTCCTTTTTGTCTAGCTTCTGTCCACTTATCTCTTAGGGCTGTACATATCTAAAATTCTTGGAAACATATCACTTACTCCTCAATTAGAACTCAAGTCCTAAATACAGGTATTCCTGGAGGTGGTGACACAGTGACTTAAATTCATACTAAAGTGTGCATGAATGATAGCAGATTTTGCCGGAAGATAAACTTTGATGCGTAGCACAGAGCTAGAAAGTGCTACGTCTCTTAAATCAAGAAGGATGCTACATGGAGAAGAGAAAAGATCGTTAAAGAGGGGAGACGAGGCTTTGAGCAAGGAACTTGCCTACTTTGCATTTTGCAAAAGCTAACTTATTTGATCTTCATATTAGCCAGAAGTCATATTTGTTTTGACAGTTTCTGTTAGTGAATAAAGATTTCTAGATCTTTTCCTGCTCATTTAATGCTTCTGTCCAAGGCATAAGCCCTATTGCTTCTCTGTTGGTAGAAATAGAATGGGTAAAAGACTGCTAGAAGAAAACACAAAGAAAGATAGCAAGGGTGCATCTCCACCTTACTAAACCTATGTTGTCTTCCCAAACTTCTGTTTCTCTGGGCATGTCTTGGAGGAACCTCTCCAGGAACAAATGGTCCCATGTGGGAAGAAATGCCCAGGAGTCAAGATTATCGAAAAATGAACCTGAAAATTCACTAACTTTCTGGAGGAATAAATTCGTGCCTTTGTTAAGTGTCAGAAACAACTTGATCATTGGACTTAAGGATTTACTTTGAAAGCAGCCAGTTAAGGTCTTTTGAACACCACACTTGGTTCTTTATTATTATTGCTAATCAAAAACCCATTTAGTGAAGGGAAAAAAATGAGTTCAGCTAGTGTGGCTTGAAAAGTAGCCTGGATGCTGCTTTCTAATGATGTCTTAATGTAAAATTATCAATAGAAGAGAGAAAAGAACGTATTTGTGTCGTGCATTTAAAGAAATAAGGACTCAAGCTTGCAGCGCTTGAATGAATGGGGTCTTCGTTTCTGAACTTCAGCAGACCTTACTGATATTTTTAGCTGCCTTTAAACAGTCATGAGCATTAACTCAGCATGTGAAAGAAATTAGGTCAAAGTTTTAAGGAAAACAGGATGAGGGGAGAACTGTTTACATGGAAAGCATGAGCAATGACACAAGTCCTGTCTTCTTTTGATTGCCAATGTCCTCAGCAGAGCCGTCGCAGGGCTAATAAGGAGGTGGAGAGTGGAGAAAACCAGTCAACAGGACACAGGATGTTGCCTCAGCCTATCTGCAAATTGTCCATCTGCAAAATGCAGTTTTATGGCTTAACCAGAAGACCAGGCTCAGGATTACCAACTTGGGTTTCCAAGAATTCACCAATTTGGTGAGTAGGAATGGAATTGAATTTTTAAAAGCTTTTATTTTGAAATAATTTTGGCTTTATAGAAGAATTGCAAAGATGGTATAGAGAGTTCCCCTATCTTTTTCACTCAGTTTCTTCTAATGGTTACATTTTACATGGACATGGTGCATTTATCAAAACTAAGAAAGTAACAAGTGCAATGCTATTAATTAAACAACTTGCTCTTCTTTTCTAGAATTGTTTTGCCTCTTTTAGTACCTTTGCCTTTCCAAGTAGATTCTGGAATCAGCTTGTCAATATCTACAAAAGAGCTTGCTGAGATTTTGATTAGAAATGCACTGAATCTTGGGCTTCCCTGGTGGCGCAGTGGTTGAGAATCTGCCTGCTAATGCAGGGGACACGGGTTCGAGCCCTGGTCTGGGAAGATCCCACATGCCACGGAGCAGCTGGGCCCGTGAGCCACAATTGCTGAGCCTGCGCGTCTGGAGCCTGTGCCCCGCAACGGGAGGGGCCGCGATAGAGAAAGGCCCGCGCACCGCGATGAAGAGCGGCCCCCGCACCGCGATGAAGAGTGGCCCCCGCTTGCCGCAACTGGAGAAAGCCCTCGCACGAACCGAAGACCCAACACAGCCAAAAAAATAAATAAATAAATAAATATATTAATTAATTAATAAAAAAAAAAAAAAAAAAAAGAAATGCACTGAATCTATAGATCTACAGACTAAACTAATCTGAGTCTTAAAATCCACAGACACATTTTTATTTCTCTAGCTATTTAGTTCTTCTTTGATTTCTTTCATTATGTTTTGTACTTTACAACATATGGAAACTACAGACTGCACACATTTTCTTTAATTTATACCTAGGTACTTTATTGTTTTGATCCTATTGTAAATAGTATTGCTTTTTAAATTTCAAATCTCAATTTGCCATTGCTAGTATACAGGAGTATAATTGATTCTTTTATAATGACCTTGTAGCCAATATTCTTGCTAAACTCACTTAGGATTTCTAGAACATTTTTAGAGATTCTTTGGGATTTTCAGTGTAGACAAACATGTTGTCTGCAAACAGAGACAGTTTATTTCTTCCTTTCCAATCTGTATCCTTCTTTTCCTTATTGCACTGGGTAAGGCTTCCAGCACAATGCTGAACAGGTGTGGTGAGAGGATATCTTGCCTTGTTCCCCATCTTAGGAGGTAAGTGTTCAGCCTCTCATCATTGAGCATGATGTTAGCTGTAAGTTTTTTGTAGATGTCTCATTGTGATAAGGAAGTTCCTTTCTATTCCTACTTTACTAAGAGTTGTGGTTTTTTTTTTTTTAATCAAGAATGAATTTTGAATTTTGTCAATGCTTTTTATGTATATATTGTCATGATCATATGGTTCTTCTAATTTAGTCTACTAATATAGTGGATTGCATTGACTGATTTTTAAATGTTGAACCAGCCTTGAATTCTTGGGATGAACTCTGTTTAGTTATGATGCATTATCTTTTTAATATATCCTTTGATTCAATTTTCTAATATTTTTTTGAGGATTTCTATGTCTATATTCATGAGGAATACTAGTTTGGATTTTTCTTTACTTATAATTTAAAATATTTTTGCATTTTTATTGTCTGAATATATGTCTTGGTATGTTTACTTTTGGTATTTAACTTGCTTGTTCTCTGATCTACTTGGATCTGTTTTGTGTGTGTCTGTCATCAATTTTGGAAAAGTCTCATACATTATTTTTTTGGATACTACTTCCACCTCATTCTCTATTTCTCTTCCCCTTCTGGGATTCCAATGATGTGTATGTTAGACTGTTGGATATTGTTTCACATCTCTTAGATGCTCTGTTCTGGTTTTTCAATTTTTATTTCAGTTTGGATAATTCTCATTGACCTGTCTTCAAATTTACAGATTATTTTTTCAGCCATGTTGAGTCTACCGACAAGCCTGTTGAAGGCCCTCTTCATCTCTGCTACTGTGCCTTTGATTGCTAGTATTTCCATTTGATTCTTTCTTATAATTTCATCTCTCTGATGAAATTACCTACCTACTAGTGCCTGTTGTCTACCTTTTCCATTAGAGCCTTTAACATCAAAATCAGTTATTTGATTGTCTCCTTCCTTCCTTCTTGCTTTGGGTTTAATTTGTTCTTTGTCTAAATTTGTAAGATAGAAGCTTAGTCTGAGTCTGATTCTGGTGATTGCTTTTTCTCTTCAGACTGTGCTTTTTTCTTACCTTGTCCTATGCCTCTTAATTTATTAATGAAAGACCGATATGTTGTGTATGACAGCATACACCGAGATAAATATATTTTATGCTTGGAGATGAGCACACCTTTCCTTCTGCTGGGCCTTTAATGTGGTGGTTTGTGTTAATATTGTCAGAAGTTCAGCTGAAGTTTGTTGTTGCTATGGTTCCATCATAGGCCTCAGATTCTTCTGGTGATGTCTTGTGTTTAGGGTGTAGGTTTGCATACCACAGAGTTTTTCTCAATGTATCCTCCCCAGAGAGAACGTGTCTCTTGCAGCTCTTTCAGAAGTATTTTACTGCTTTTTTTTTTTTTTTGCTTAGCATTTGTTAGTGTCATGTTAGGGAGTATGGGGCAGGGAGTGTTGTTCTCTGATGTTATGATTAAACTTGAGTCCAAGGCAGATATTCAGAATCTGGAGTCTTCCCAAATGCTCCTGCCCCTCCTCTAGCTCTAGTGCTGGGCTTAGCATATACTTCATTTTTTTCCAAAGAGGCAGAACATGTTTAGTCCTCCTGTTCCCTTACCCCACATGCAGTGGGTTTCAATTAGTATACTACGGTGACAGTTTTGTTGCTCTTTCCTCTGTAGATTAAGAGAGAGGGGAGCTGGATCTGGGAAGAGTTTTAGCAAAGGCACCATGAGGGAAACTTTCTCAGGAGTCTCCCTGATCTTCCCTATGAACATTTCAAGGTGTTTGTGGAGGAAAAGCCTGTGAGAGAGTAAAGAGCCCCTATATCTGCATCTCCAGACAATGCATACTTTCACACCAGCCCACATTTGACTGCTAGCAATTTGTCAACAATTTTTCAGCAAATCACCTTTCTGGCTTATATGTAATCCGGTGGCATCTGCCACAGGTAAGCACATGCTCAGGTCCTGTTCCTACCCACAGACACCTGTTTGTCTGCAGATTGCAGGTTAGTTGTTGAATCCTCAGTTCTCAGATGGGTTTAATAAAAGTTGTTAATTTGCCACTTGTGTGGTTTTTTTCTTATTTTAAGAGCTGGAGTAATGCTTTTTCTAGCTTTCTGCATTTATGAAGTGAAACTGGAAGACTTGATTAGTTGAATTTTGATGTGTTTTTCAGCTCTTCAATTCTATAGCTTCTAAATTTTTGACCTCCATGTTTTTTCTCTTATCTCTTGGGCACAATTCGGGAAAATGTTTAAAAATGTTTTGAGGGGGCTTCCCTGGTGGCGCAGTGGTTGAGAATCTGCCTGCCAATGCAGGGGACACGGGTTTGAGCCCTGGTCTGGGAAGATCCCACATGCCGCGGAGCAACTAGGCCCGTGAGCCACAATTACTGAGCCTGCGCGTCTGGAGCTTGTGCTCCGCAACAAGAGAGGCCACGAGAGTGAGAGGCCCGCGCACCGCGATGAGGAGTGGCCCCCGCTTGCCACAACTAGAGAAAGCCCTCGCACAGAAACGAAGACCCAACACAGCCAAAAATAAATAAATAAATTAATTAATTTAAAAAAATGTTTTGAGGTCTTCAGAGAAAGACTGTAATAATGTCTTTTTAATTACCATCCTCCTATCAGATGTTCTAAATATGTTGAATAGTGAGACTCTCATTTATAAATAATAATTCCAACACTCCTCACTGAAATTATTCCTCTGTAGAGTACTTGACTCTAATCATTACTTATCTTCCTGTGATAACTAGGCAGGGACTGTTTGTTTCTCATCTTAAGTCTGGCACCTAGCACAGGACCTCATGTTGTGGATTCTCAATGTATGTTGACTGTATGGGTTAATTAATGGATAAAAAACTTAATATACCCCCAGAACAGCCACAGCATTAAATTAATGACAAATGGTGAAATGGACTATGTGAGTGGATTGTCCCATTTCAGATGATTGTGCTAAATTAATGAGTATGGGGAAAAATGCCCATTCTGTATCATGTACAAAGTGGACCTAGGAAGCCTAACCCATCCTGGACACATTATAGACAGAGGAGGAAACCACTTCCCCATCAAAAAAAATTCCCTCATGGGTCTGATAATACCCAAATGATTTAAAAATTTAAAAAAGCCTTTAATTCCATAGCTGATTTAAGGAGAATGAGACTAAGCAATACCATATTCTTTTCCTATAGCAAATATTAATAGAGTGAAGAGGTGATCTGGACAGAAAGGAGGAAAGACAAAGTAATGAAACATGGCAGGTGTATTCTTTAAATATCATTTTAGCTGTATCACACAAATTTTGATTCATAGTGTTTTTATTGTGCTTCCATTGTTAACATCATTTCTAGATTATTTTTTGACTCATGAATTAATTGGTATTTTCTTTTTATTAATTTTTAGTTTTACTGTATTGTATTGAAAGAATATTGCTCAGGCTTATATTAATTATTTGGTATTTTTTGAGACTTCCTTAGTAGCTTAGAAAGATTTCTTAGGGAAGTTTTCCAAATGTAGGTTTATATGTCTTTAGTTATAACCCTTCTTGATAAATGGGGTTTTCCTTGTGTGTTATTTGAATCTTCTATATTTTTGCTACCTTTTTGTTGCTGCATTTTTAATTCCTAAGAGAGATATGTTCAACTGTCCTAATGTCATTATGTATGTTTCTGTTTCTACTTGTAATTATGCTAATTTTTTGCTTAAATAGTTCAAGGTTATAGTGTTAGGTGCTTACAGGCTTGGAATTTTTAGATCTCTTTGGTAACTTTCTCTCATCATGAAATTCAGACTCTTTTCATCTCTAATAATGCTTTTATTTAAATTGTAATTTTCTAGTGTTAATATGGCTATATCATCTTTCTTTTAATTATTTTCCCCAGATAATTCTATTTTCAAACTTTCAGTGTCAACATGTTTCCTCTTAAAAACAGTATGTACTTGGATTTCTTTTTAAAACCCATTGTCTCTTATAAACAACATATTACTGGATTTAAAAAATCCAGTCTGAGTGTCTTTAACTATTGAGTTTAACTTGTTTACATATATTGTGATTACTGACCTAATAGGCCTGATTGCTGTATTTTATTTTGTGTTTTCTTTTTATTTACAATTTCCGCTAATCATTAGAATCATTTATTTTTTAAATCTTCTTTTTCCCATCCTCTACTGATTTGGAAGTTATATTTCTGTTATTTTCATGGCTTTCCCTAAAATTTTAACGTATGTACTTGCTTTAACAAAGTCTAAAGTTAACATCTCTATACTCCTTTCGGAAAACTGAAGACCCATATTACTTTAACTCTGGACACCTACTCCCATATCCATGTTACGGTTTTCTAACATTTTTATCTTCTCTTCTTTTAAACATCCATCCATTTTTGTCTTTATTAATTTTTAAAAACTCAATGTTTATTAAATTTTTTATCAGATTTACCAATTTGTTTACATTGCTTCACACAATCCATTCTTTCCTCTTAGATTTAATTCCTCCTTATTGAAGCATATCCTTTAGTACTTCTTACAGTGAATGTCTGTATGGTCGATTCTCTCATTATGTGTTTAAAAATATTTTTTCCACTCCCACCTAATTGATAGTTTAACAGTTAGAAAACGGTATTCCATTGTCCTTTGGCCTCCAGTGTTGCTGATGAGAAGTTTATTATTTTTTAAAGTAATCTGTCTTGTCTCTTATTGAGTTTGTGTATTTTTTTCTATCTGACTTTAATGGTTTACAATTTCTCTGCTTTTTGGACTTATTTTTATTTATATTTCTCTAAACTCACTGTGCTTCTACAATCTAGGAGCTCATGTCTTCCATCAATTCATGAACATTCTCTGCCATTCTCTACAATATTTTGAATGTGGAAAAACATGATAGGAGCCAAATTATGATTACAGAATGGAGTGTCTTTCCATTTAACCTTCAAGAACATGACTCACTAACATGTAACAGTATCCAGGCTGTAACAGTTAGAGGCAAAGGGCAAAAGAAAACATGGGCTTTTCAAAACTCAGTCATTGAGCCGAGTCACAATTCTAATTTCCAATATCATGCTCTAGCAAATCAAGACATAGTTAAAGACTAGCTGACTAGCTGACACGTAGCATTGCTCATTCCAGTTGAGGGATAAAAGGAAGGTTAAAGGGCATATAATATATTCTGTAATTGACTGATTGATTCATTCATTCATCAGATGTTGATTAAATACTTTAAAAAAATTAATTAATTTATTTATTTTTGGCTGCACTGGGTCTTCGTTGCTGCACACGGGCTTTCTCTAGTTGCGGCGAGCGGGGGTTACTCTTCGTTGTGGTGAGCAGGCTTCTCATTGCTGTGGCTTCTCTTGTTGCAGAGCATGGGCTCTAGGCACGTGGGCTTCAGTAGTTGTGGCTCGCAGGCTCCAGAGCATGGGCTCAGTAGTGGTGGCGCATGGGTTTAGTTGCTCTGCGGCATGTGGAATCTTCCTGGACCAGGGCTTCAACCCGTGTCCCTTACATTGGCAGGAGGATTCTTAACCACTGCGCCACCAGGGAAGTCCCAGATTAAATACTTTCTGAATGCCAAGCAATGAGTTAGGCTTTTGAAATTTGGAGATGAATAGTATTATATTTGTCCCAACTTTGATGAGAGTCTGAATCAACTGACCCAGTATTAATTGTTCAAAAAATACAGCCATTTTCAAATAAACATTTTGCTTAATTGTTCTTGGGCTTATTAACGTGCTATTGAAAAGTCTCTTTCAGTACATTTCTTTCATTTGAAATATTGGCTGCATCATACTACATCTCCCTATGCTGTTTAGCACAGCCTGTAGTGTCGGGACATTGGCTTTAAATGACCTGACTTACTCAAGTTAGGCTGTTTTATTTATGGAAGTAGAACTCCATGTGGGGTAGTGAAAATATCATCTTTGGAAGAATGCCTCTTCACACCTTCCCAAGGGTCAGGCTCTTTAATGAGGGGCTCAATGACCTTGTGCTGGTTCTCTGGGGAGCGGTCTCAAAAATTTCCCTGTTAAAGAAAAGTCTGAAATTTTAGATGTTATCACTAATGAATGTGAAAACTAATGGGAGTTTCATTGTTTTAATTCTGTGTCCAGGGAATAAGCTGGATGGTCATAAAGAGAAAGTAGGATCAAATCTGAATTAAAAAAATTGTGTTCTTTTGTAAAGTAATGCAAAAATTTCAACTTTGAACATGTTTTGGGGATGAGGGGAAAATGTTGGAGAAAGAACTTCTGAAAGCAAATATGCTTAGTCCTGAGCTCCCTCTGTTATTTTAATCTAATAAAAATACATGGTAAAAGACTCTGCCTTAGCAGGAAGTCAGTATGAATGCAAACCTCAATTGAAGCTAAGAAAGCCAGCTTATCAGAGTTTTGTTTTGATAGTCTAATTGCTAAGAGCTAAACGTGTCTTCGTCTTTTCTGGTGTGCTGCTTCCCATCAAACAAACAAACAAAAAAACAACAAAACAAAACAAAGCACATGACATCCTTTCCCAATATTCTGATATGCCTAATTAGGTGATCATACCTCTCAGTTGATAATTCTGGGCTGTAGTTTGTATATTTCCATTAAACAAAAAAAAGTGGTCAAAGTTTAATTTTTTCTTTTTAATTACAAAAGTAATAGCTTTATTAATTTCCCATAAATTTTATTATAACACCTAAAATCCTTTTTCATCAAGTAACACATGCACTTCCCCAGGGATTCTGATATGCCCTTTGTGGCAGTTACTCTCCAAAGATGGTCTCCAATGAGCCAAGCCTCCAAGTATTCACAGCCTTGTAGATTCCCCTCCCACACTATATCTGGCCAGGCAGGTAATTCATGAGCATTTGTTTTTGGAATCCTGAAACTGTCATGTAAGAAGTTCAACTGTCTTGCTTGTGAAGCCACATGGAGAGGCAACATGGGTAGGGAGAAATGCCGCTGTCCCAGTGTCTCAGCAGATCCTAGAGAAACTTCAGCCTCTGGCACAATCTAATTGCAACCTTGTCACAATCTATCTGAGTGGCTTCAAATAAAGGACAGCAGGACAGCTCAACTGAGTCCAGTCAACTCACAAAACCATGAGAGATGACATAGTTGTTGCTGTTTTAAGCTACTAACTTTTGAAGTGACCTGTCATGCTGCAATAGGTAACCAGGACAGCCTCCAGTGGACACAGTGTCTCTTCCCTCTACCCCACCGCCACCCTCACTTCAATGGAAACCCATTGCATAATGCAACCTAGGGGCAAGAAGGAGGATGAATGACATATCGATAGAAAAGTCATTCTAGAAAAAAATTTTCTTTAAATACCATACTTAAGGCACTTTACATTAAAGAGCCAACATTACAACTCTACTTTCAACCTCATATTTCTATAAACATTCATATTCGTACCTATATCTCAAGCGAGGAAAGGTAGCAGAGAAACTGAATACCCTCCTCCCAAACTGATCCAATTTAATTTCAACTGATATTTCAGAAAATTGGGTGAGAGTTGGTGAACTGACAAGATTACTTTAAAGTTTGTATGGAAATGCAAAGGCCAAGAAAATATTGAGGAAAATACAATTTAGAGGGCTTACATTATGAGTTACCTAGTATTATTTTAAAGCTATAGTGATTGATACAGTGTAGTACTGGTGCAAGGATAGACAAATAGACCAATAAAACAGATAATAGAGTTCAGAAATAGATCTACACATATATGAAAACTTGATTTAAGATAAAGTCAAACACACTGCAATGGGTAAAGATGGTCTTTTCAATAAGTAATCCTGGGTCAATTGGTAATCTACATGTGAACAAATAAATCTTGATCCATACCTTACACCATATCCAAAATTCCATTCCAAATTGAAATGAAGACCTAAATGTGAAATGTAAAACAATAAAATTTCTAGAAGTTAACAAAGGAGAATATCTTCATGAACTCTGAGTAAGCAATGATTTCTCACACAGGACAAAAAAGAACTAATCATAGAAATAAAATATTGATACATTAAACTTTATTAAAGATGCAGTGGAAAGGCAAACCACAGAATGGCAGAAGATATTTGCAACATACATTTCTATCAAATGATTCATATGTTAAGAATGTTAAAATATGTTAAGAATTCCTGCAAATCAGTAAGAACTGATGGACAAAGTAATTTAAAAATGGGCAAAAGTCTTGTGACTCTGTGATATAACAAGAAAAATATTTTTGGTCTTTTCCCTGGTTCCTGACAGAAAGCTCCTAAAACCTTTAAAAATTCCTGATAGGGGTGAAAGGAGCATCTTTTGTTTTTCATAATAAGCCCCTTTCCCTCATAACTTTGTGCTAATGAGGTGACTCTTGGAGGATTGGGGTTGGTTAACAGAGAAACCAACCACGCAATGAGAGGGTTGGAACATTTAGTCTCACCCCCAACCTCCAGTGAGGGAAAAGGGGCTAAAGATTGTTCAGTCACCAATGGCTAGTGATTTCATCAATCATGCCTAGTAATGGAACCTCCATAACCCCCTACATGATGGGGTTCAGAGCACTTCTAGGTTGGTAAACACATGTAGGTGCACCTTCTTACACTCCTTGCCCTATGTATCTCTTCCATTCTGCTGTTCCTGAGTTGTATCCTTGATAATAAACCAGTAATAGTAAGTAAAGTGTTTCCCTGAGTTCTGTGAGCTGTTATAGCAAATTATTGAACCTGAGGAGGAGTTTATGGGAACCCCCAATTTATAGCCAGTCAGTCCGCAGCACAGGCAACAACCTGGGACTTGCAATTGACATCTGAAGTGGAGGCAGTCTTGGAGGATTGAACCCTTTAACTTGTGGGAGCTGGCACTAACGCCAGGTAGATAGTGCCAGAATTAAATTAAAATGTAGGACACTCGGTGTCTGCAGAGAACTGGAGGAATGCAACGTGTGGAAAACCCATACATTTTGTGTCAGTAGTGTTACGAGTAGAAAGTTTTCTTTATAGGTTTTTTGTTTAGTATTAAATAGGTACTTCACAAAAAAGATATTCAAATGGCCTATAAACAAATGAATAGGGGCTCATCCTTATTAGTTATCAGGGAGTGCAAATGAAAAAACTACACTAAGATATCACTGCACATCCATCAGTAGTGCTAAAACAAAACCAAATATAATCTGATAATACTAAGTGTTACCAAAACTGTAGCCTAACTGAAATTCCTGGTATAAGCCTTTTGGACAGCTTGGGAAGTATCTACATAAACTTAACATATTCATAGTCTATGCCTCAGCAATTTTACTTGTAGTTATACACTCAACAGAAATCAAAACATGTTCAAGAATGATCTCAGCAGCTTTTTAAAAGAAAAATAAAAACCAAAAACTGGAACAAATGTCTGCAAACAATTGAATGGATAAATAAATTGTGGTATATTCTTCCAACAAACTCTTTTTAAAAACCAAATCACATGAAGAAATGTTTTCCTAAGTATGTTCTGTCTTTTTTTTCTCATCACACATCAATGAAAATGAATAAGCTACAGCTCTAAGCAGCAACATGGACACACTTCACATAAGGCTGAATAAAATAAGGTAGTCACACAGAGTACATACTCTATGAACCCATTTATATAAAGTTTAGAAACAGGCAAAACTAATCCATGTGCTGCAGATCAGAATAGTAATGAGGTTATTTTTGGGGGTGGGGTGGGGAGTGCTTAATAATTTGGAAAACACTCCAAGAAGATTTCTAGGATATTAATATAGTTCTATGTCTTGGTCTGGATGCTGGTTACCCAAGTTTTGTTCACTTTGGAAAAATTTACCAAGCCACACACTTATGATTTGAGTTGTTCAATTTTCTGTGTTATGCTATACTTCAATAAAACTTTTAATTTTAACATTACTTCAAAAATGTGGTGGAAAAAATGAGAGAAAGAGAGAGAGAAAGAAGGAGGAGGAAGAGGAGGAGGTGTGGGAGAGAGATTGAGAAAAGGAAAGAAAAGAAAGAGAAAAGGTGTAAAGAGAGGGAAGAAGGAGAAAGAGGGAGGAAGAAAGAAGGGAGAAAGAGAAAAAAAGGAAGGAGAAAGGAGGAAGGAGAGAAGAAAAGAAATGAAGCAATTTCATTACTTATAATTAGCATCATAGCTTTGGGGCAGTGTGAATCATCTGTCTCCCAAAATATTAGATAATTTTGGATTAGCAATGCCTGCAAAGACATATTCCTTACTTAGAATACATAATTATAGAGTCTTAGAAATTTGGAACTCATGGATGATCTAAATTACACCCTCACCTCTAAAATGCATGATTGTGACCACCTCTTTATGAGAAAAGAAAACCTGACCCAGTTAATAATGGGAAAGAAATCGAGGCTTTTGGGTCAAGTGTCAAGGCCATAATTCTGTGGAGTAAATTTCACATGCACTGGATAACTCATACGAAGTGATGGCATGCTTAGCATCAGGTCTCAGAAAAGATGTGTGTACTTAATGACTTTTTCTCCTTTTCCCCCAAAACGTTTGACTTTATGAAAGTTTTTAGAATGGCTTCATTTCATAGAAAAAGTGCTGTGAATCTCCATCATTAACAGATGTTAAGGGGTGGGGGAGTAAGCAAAGGACGGAGAGCTGTGAACTTCAGCTCTAAAGGACCAGCTACCTCAGCAATAAAGACACAGAAACCTCAGTTGCCCTTGGCCATGGTTGCCTAAGCTGCAGCCAGCACTGCCCTAGTAACAGAAGGATCTCATACTGTTTCTCCAAATACATGTCACCCTCCCTGCATTTTGTGGAAAGCCTTTGATGTTGATCTGCAGATGGATACCCTGGACTTTTCCTTTTGCTTGTGCAAACAAAGCAAGGCAATTTGGGTTTTCTCGGCAAATACTGTCAGATGTTTTACATTCAGCAACAAAAATTAAGTGAAGTTTTTCTTGCTCAAACTTCTACTACTGACCATAAATTAAAACACCTATTTACTCACACAAGATTATTGTGAGAAAGAAAAAAAATCTATAGAGCCAGTATCTGAACAAAATATTCTTAAACAAACCAAACCTTGTGAAAGAATATTTTCCTAAGTCTGTTCTATCATTTTAAAAAAAGCATATATTTACTATATATATCCCACTCTGGCCCAATTTAAAAGGAGTCAAATTAAAAAGTGCCTACTACATAAAAACAAAATTCTTCTTAAAATGTTTTAGCCAAAATTGTAATATTATTATCAATGCTTAAATAAATTATTCCTTGGTTTCAAAATCTTTCAATAGTTTGACTCAGAATATAATAAAAAGTCTTCTTAGCTTTGAATTTAAATATAACCCAAATATCAATAAGGGTCACTTTGTACTTTAAGATCTTGATTAGACTGGCTCAAAACCTATTCCACATCTTTTAGAAAGGTTACCACCCTCTGCACATTCAGAGTGTGAAGAAAGAGGAAAGGGAGAATGAAAAGGCTCTGTTCTCATGATCCCTTCTGACTGAGATTCTGCTTCTGTTAACTAGTTTATGAAATTTTTTTGCCATCCAACCTATGGATCCTGTTGCACAAAGCATCATCCCAAACCTGGAACACTGTATTTTTCTATGATTTAAGAGAGAGAAAGTATCTCTCTTCATTCTGTAGATATAGATAGATAGATGAATATAGATAGTTAGATGATAGATAGGTAGATAGATAGATAGATGATAGATAGATAGGTAGGCAGACAGACATAGCTACAAATGCAAATAAAATAGTAGGCATGTGTCCCTAACATACCTTCTGGCTGTCCAACCTCAGACCAAGCTATTCTGAAAGGCATCCGGGTTCCTGCTTCTTGATCACCCGTCCTTCTCCTATCTGCTCTCTTCTCTCTACCTCTTAATTGACCATAGAATTCCACATTCTGGTCACTTGGTTATGAAGAGAATTTCAGTTATTTCCAGATGTTTCACAACCTTTCCATATCAAAAATATGTCAAGGTGCTCAGTTAAACAATATGACCCTCTACTTCTTGGGAGCACAGAGTGCTGGCAGTCACCTTGGATTTTTCTCTAACCAGACCCCCTTCTACAAAGGCAAGGTTTTACAAAGTGAGAGAGTGGCATGGAAATATATACACTACCAAATGTAAAACCGATAGCTAGTGGGAAGCAGCTGCATAGCACAGGGAGATCAGCCCGGTGCTTTGTGACTACCTAGAGAGGTGGGATAGGAAGGGTGGAAGGGAGAGAGCTGCAAAAGGCAGGGGATATGGGGATATATGTTTATGTATAGTTGATTCACTTTGTTATAAAGCAGAAACTAACACACCATTGTAAAGCAATTATACTCCAATAAAGATGTTAAAAAAAAAAAAAGGTTTTAAAAAGTAGTTCTTTCCCCCTCTATTACATGCAGTTCTCCACAGCCTAGTTTCTTCATCTAACTTGCCAATCTCTACTTAATGTTGTCACTCTCAGCCTGAGGCGAGAGAAGGCATCTTACATTTTTATATCCTCTGCTCCTGGATGAGTTATCATAGGGTGGGAAAATATGACTGTGTTTGACTGGTATTCTTCAGCATCTGTCTCAGGGCTTGGCATTTCAAGGGAAATGTCAAGAATTTGACTTCGAATGGTGATTTGTTCATGATTATAATACACTAATTGTCACAGAGCAGTACAACTCATGAAAGTGGCCCACTAAGACTATCTCCAAGCAAGGAAGATGCTCTCCTACTGAATCCATTGGAGTTATCCAATAGCCCAACCATGGCCCTTATTTCTAGTTCCTAATAACACTCTTCAGTTTAACATTTGGCACCTACTTTCTCAGCTCTAGTCTTTAATTGTAGATTTCCTTAACTGGTGGTAGCTAACAATCCCCACTGCAATTTCTCAGATCTCAGACCAAGCTAGTCATCCACTGGGTATACCTGGTTGGTACCAAATCCCCAGGACTCTGGTTTCCAGCCCTGCTCATTCCCTGCCTCATGCCAAACCAGTGACATGATTCTGCTGGATCCTTTCTACTTTGAGGTAGAAAGGACAGTGAAGGACCTTGCCCTACAGATGGAAACATCTCCATTTGCACATAATATAAAGTCTGTGGGTACATAACACATTCCTTCCTTCCGGTTAAAGTGTCCCTTGGAGATTTATGGCAACGTGTGCGAACTATAGATTTTCCACATGCTCATCACTGCCTCCACATAGACTCTGTGGTCACTGTAGTCTACAAGATGGTGTGTTGACATCACTGTCACCCTCCAAATTGTAGAAAAACGATTGACTTGCTTCACAGGCACAGGATCAGAGTTCATTACTTATCAAACGGAAGGTTTTTTGTGAGGTAGTGAGGTCCAAAAGGTGTGGGCTTTTCTGGAAGGTGGCACATGTCTCCTTGCAGTATAAAGGGCACGATTTCATTCTCCAGCACTGTAATACCTGCTTCCTGGCCCAGAAACTGACCATCTTTGATCTTGTCTAGTAGGGAAGGACTGACAGTTCTTAGAAGAACTAAGGAGGATGGCATTGTGCACATACTTACCCAGGGAGAATCCAGAACCTCAAATAGGCACTTTTGGACATTAACCCAGGAAACACTTGGACTGCAAGATCATTATCTAATAGTGAGTTGGTACAGCTTCCTTGCACAGACCTTGTGAACTGACTGGCAAGAGGCCTAACTATTAAATCAGGCCAGCCAGTCATTTCATAGAAAACTGATTAGGAAAGCAATTCAGGAAGACCCTGGGCATCTTGACTTAAGAATCCACATTCTTTTCAGCTCTGGCTTTCCTGTGCAATTTTTAAAAACTGATAGTTGAAATCAGCAGGGGAGACCAGCTCCCTTTCCACAGGTTTCATGAGCTCAGAACCTCAAAATATAAGAATACCAAAAGGAGTTTCAGGTAGAGAAGAGAAAGAGAGGAGAAGAAGGAAGAGAAAGGAAAGAGGGAGGGAAGCAGTAATTTATTGATCAATTTCTATAAGATGCCAGGTGTTTGTTTTTCTTCTATTATTACTAATATTCAAAACAGTCTTGCAAGACAGTTATTAGTAAAAGCCAAGTCATGCCTTTGAAATAATACAGTGTGAAATCCACCGGGTCGGAGCAAAATTTTGATGGCAGGAATCAATGATCATCTTGTAAGCAAGCAAATACCCATTTTCCCCTGTTCTTAATTGTGCCTTTTAGTTGGTGATCTGGGGTCTATGTGGGTAATGATTCTTAAGACTCATTATTTATGGAGCAATCTCCTCCTAAAACTGTTCTCAAACCCATGATGGAACTTCCTCCCTGCTTGTGCTTGCCTAGTTCTGACCCTTTACAATCCCTGCCTCCATCTAGATCCCCTGTCACGCCGGACATGTCATTAGTGCTGATTATCTATATTATCTAGAATTTTCTTCTGAGTGACAGAAAGCACTTTAAATGGCTTCGTGTTTGAACAGCTGGATTAAATGGCACTCTAAGGGTCTGAAAGAAATAATATATCTCCACAAACTGCCTACCTCCCTCAGGGGAATAGCTTAATCACCTTGTAGAATTAACCTATTATCTAATCAATCCTTACCAAAACCCTACATTAGGTTTAAAATTCAGTTAAATAGACACAATAGCTCAAATAACAAAAAGGTTAAAAGAGCTCACGTATATCAGTCCCTTTTTCTAAAAAACAACTACTAAGCATCAGTGAAGTACTTTTAACTCTTTACATATTCCTTGATTCTACCTTCCTTTCCAGATAAACTCTTGTATTTTTCTTCTAACGCTCTTGAACAAACTCTCCCCATTCCTCTTACATTTCCTGTCTGTCCTTTACACTCTATGTCCACATATGTGCTTTGCTTCCTATTGTATTCTATAAACATATTACGTTAAAAACTGTTTAACGTGAGATGTAGTGGCATAAGGGTATTAAGAGCATGGAAAAATGAAAAGTGTAGTAAAATTAAATCAAGACTAAATAAGAAAGAGGATGTCAAATAAAAGTCTGGGGCCTTAACAGGAAAATAAAAGTACATTTATTTCTACACTACTAAAAGCAGCTAATTGAGAGCTATAGTATTTCCTTGGTCCCTTTCAGTATGCCCATCATGCCAAGTGGATATATAAAATGTATGATTTTTATAATCATGTTTTTTTTTACGAATGGGAAAGATTATCTTAAGGTAATCTAGCATTCTTCTGTTCAAATTGCTGTCCTATTATTATGGGGTTTTTTCATGTTGCATCCCATGAAGGCAGTTATCCAATCTGCCATGGTTCTTGCTTTCCTTTCCCTGCATTGTTTCCATGCATCTTGAAATTTAAGTATCAAGCATTCACAGTTTTGTTTTGTTTTTTGGGCCTGCCTCAATTTTTAAAAAATTTAGACTCATTTTATGTTTACTTACCAAGAAAGTTGTTAGATTAGGTCAAAGAAGAAAATGATTTTTAAATAATTTATTGATGGCTAGATTGTAGAAAAAATGTAGAAGCCACATAGATAGTTGGTGTATGGTTTAAATATATTAAGAGATAACAGTTAAAATAGCTTTTAACACAGATGCTATGAAATCATGGAAACAGAGGTACTTCACGGGACATATGCTTTCCCCATAATCCATGGGAAAAGAAATAAAAGCCATAGACTATTTAGATTGACCAACCTTTCAGATAGTATCTATGTAGGTTATTCAAAAGAATGACATAGACTGGATTAATCCAGTGTAAAATAATATTATTGAATTTTTCATCAAAATAGACTGGTATCTACATTAGCAAAAAAATGAAGAAATAATCTTGACAAGGCTGTGCAAAATTCATATGAAGAAAAATTTAGATGATGAAAGAAGACAAAATGGAAAACTTCTTATGTTTTTTAAGGGTTAAATTAAGTGCAGTTCCAATTAAAATACCATTGGGATTCATTTGGAAAAAGATAAGTTGATTCTACATGCCAAATAGAAAAATTAAAAACAAAAAAGAAAAGGACATTCTGAAAACCTCTGAGAAATAATATCAATGAGAGGGAACTAACTTTTATAGACATTAAAATGTATTCTGAAGGTATAGAAATTAAAAAGCTTATTAGTGACACAAGTAAATACAGGAATTTGGTATATTTTGAAGATGTCATTTTAAATTAGTAGATGAAATGGAGCACAAAGAGATTTCTACCAGGAAAAAAAAAAAAGTTGAATTCTTACCTAACACTTTGCATCAAAATAAAATCAGATAGACAAAATATTTAAATATTAAAAAAAATAATTAAAGGTACTAGAAGAAAACATAGGTTTTCTTTTGATTATTGTCAGAATGAGAAAGGCCTATCAAAGAATGGCACAATCCTCAAAGTCACACAGACTAAAAGTAGCAGTTGAATTTACCTGCATAAAACTGAGAATCTTTTGTTTGGCAAATAATACCAAAAACAAAGTCGAAAGACAAATGGAATCCTGAGAAAAACAATGTCAGCATCAAATATTACAGACAAAGGGCTAATTCTTTTGGGAAAAAACCCCCCAAAACTACAAGTCATTTTAAAAAAGACTAAGAACCCAGTAGAAAAATGGGGAAAGAATGCATACAGGCTTTTTCCTGTTAAAGGATAGAAAATTCATTTTATAATTATCATCACTTAAAGCTAGAGAAATGCCCATTCTGTAGTTCCTATCAGGTGGGCACCCACCTCTGCACCCATGCATCCTATTCCCCACTTCTCTACCCCTCACCCTAGAGTATCCACATTTTTGTTGTTGTTTATGTACTGTGCTATGTTTCTTTATCTGAACATAAACAAATACAAATATGTATTCTTATTGTATCTCTTTTCTTTTACAAATGTTATTCATCCTTCTGTATCTTGCTATTTTCACCCAGCAGTATATCTTGCTGATCTTTCTTAGATTTAGAGAGAGCTTACTTACAGTTTTATAGTGTTAAGTGTGTGGTTGTACCAGTTTATTAACCAGTTCCTTATAAATGGACACTTCTGTTTCTGATATTTTATGCTTATAAACTATGCCACAGCAGTTCCTTATAAATGGACACTTCTGTTTCTGATATTTTATGCTTATAAACTATGCCACAGCAAATACTCTTGTACACACATCATTTAGCACATGTAGATTTGTAGGATAAATTTATAAAAGTGGGATTGCTGGATTAAAGGCAAATACAGTTGTCCCTTAAACAACATGGATTTGAACTGAGCTGGTCCACTTGTACTCGGATTTTTTACTACGGTAATACAGGATCCGTGATTGGTCGAATTCTTCCATGTGGAACTGGGGACATGCGGGGCCGACTGTAGAGTCATAACTGGATTTTTGTCTTTACTGGTCTGGGGCCAGGGGTTGGCATTCCTAACCCCCCTGCGTTGTTCAAGGATCAACCATACATTTACTGCCATTACACGCATTTGCAGCATTAAAAGCTTGAGTAAATGAAAGGGTAAATGCAACAGTGAGTTTGGTTGATATTGCCAGATTCCCTTTATAGAAGTTGTACAGGGCTTCCCTGGTGGCGCAGTGGTTAAGAGTCTGCCTGCCAATTTAGGGGACACGGGTTTGAGCCCTGGTCTGGGAGGATCCCACGTGCCGTGGAGCAGCTGAGCCCGTGCGCCACAGCTGCTGAGCTTGCACTCTGGAGACCACGAGCCACAACTACTGAGGCCCGCGCACCTAGAGCCTGTGCTCTGCAACAAGAGAAGCCGCCATAATAAGAAGCCCGCGCACCGCAGCAAAGAGAGGCCCCCGCTTGCCGCAACTAGATGGGGCCTACGCACAGCAATGAAGACCCAACACAGCCAAAAATATAAATAAATAAATAAGTAAATAAATTTATTAAAAAAAAACAAACCAGGAAGTTGTACAAAAGTTTAAACCCCCATCGATGTACGAGGTGCCATTTTCCCCGCAGCCTCACCAGCAGCATCTGGTGTCAAACTTTTATGCTTTTCCAATCTGATAGGTGATAAATCTTATTTCCATGCATTTGTCTTTTCATGAGGAAGCTGAACATATAAACGTACACAATAGGAAACAGCCTTGATTCCTTTAGCCAATGGCCATGCTGTGTATGTACATTATGAAACAGCACAGTTGAGCAGTTTTCATGCTATCATAGCAGTACTCGCCTTGGGCAAAAAACTTACCTCATGAAAAATACACTATTCTCTCTCAGCATCTAGAGGAAAAAAAACAACCAAAGAAGCCTGATGATTAATTTGCATGTGAAAAACAATTTTTCCTTGCAAAATTGTGGAGGTGAAAATAGTTTGGAGATAGAAACATAACTTGCCAGAGCCTTTCTAAAAGAGCTATTGTGGGGGGTTATGCAAGAGACTTTGAAACTATTGTCTACAAGGTAATAAAAATGGTCTGAAAACAATAGGAAGAGATCTAAGAGTGGACGCATCAATAGTTTTGTAAGCATCCCTTTTTTTCCTTTTACTATGTTATTTAATTAAGATATGATTGACATAGGACATTGTGTAAGTTTAAGGTGCACAAGTGTTGATTTGATACATCTGTATATTGCAACATGATTACCACATAGTGTTGGCTAACATCTCTATCACCTCCCATAATTATTATTTCTTTTTTGAGGGAAGAATCTAGTCTCTTACCAACTTTGAAGTTTATAATACAGCAGCGGTCCCCAACCTTTTTTGGCACCAGGGACCGGTTTCATGGAAGACAATTTTTCCACGGACCAGGGTGGGAGGATGGTTTCGGGATGATTCAAGCACATTACATCTATTGTGCGTTTTATTTCTATTATTATTACATTGTAATATATAATGAAATAATTATACAACTCACCATAATGCTGGCAGGATGCGGAGCTCAGGTGGTAATGCAAGCAATGGGGAGTGGCTGTAAATACAGATGAAGCTTCTTTTGTTTGCCCACCGATCACCTCCTTCTGTGCAGCCCGGTTCCTAACAGGCCACAGACTGGTACTGGGCTGTGGCCCGGGCACTGGGGACCCCTGTAATACAGTATTGTTGACTATAATCACTATGCTGTGCATTAGATCCCCAGGACTTATTTATCTACTGGTTGCAAGTTTGTACCATTAAACAACATCTCCCCAGTTTCCCTACCTGCCAGACCCTGTAACCACCACTCTACTCTCTGATTCTACAGTTCAGCATTTTTAGATGCCATTTATAAACGATATCATACAGTATTTGTCTCTCTCTGTCTGACTTATCTTACTTAGCATAATACCCTTCAAGGTCCATCCATATTGTCACAAATGGCAGGATTTCCTTTTTTCTCACAACTAAAGAGCATTCTCAATGAAATATCAGCTTCCATGCAGCAGCGTCTCATGAACTAGGAATTTTTGAAATCTGTTTTATAGTAGATGTTGTCCACACTGTTCATCCTGAGCAAAGTGGGGGCCATATAAATCAACTGTCAACATTCTTTGGTGCTATAGCAACTAAGAATTTTCACATCAATCGGGAAAATTCTAAATACTAAGATAAAGCTTCTAGGCAAATCTGAGTTGGAGACAGAATTACAAAACCTTCTCCCACTCAGTTCATGTTCATCACCTATGTCAGAAAGTTCCAAGCATTGTTCAAAATGAAAATCTCTGCCCTCTCAATCATGCCCTTTATCTACATTTTAAGTGTGACCAGTAATAACTTCAAAAATTCTGTATTTTCTCATTTTATGTTAATCATGCATCCTCAAACAACTTTAATGTTATGTAAGAAGAGTTTGGAATTCTGTGGAGTAGCTGTACTTGGATAATTTCAAATAACCTTTGTAACTATATTTTGTATTCATATAGTATTATTCTCAAGCAAATATTCCACTTGAGCGATGCTACATTCTTCAAAAGAGAATACATTTTTGATGTAACGACTAAATCAGGAGAGGAATTCATCTTTTGCACTATTCAGATAGACTTCCGTAAATGAAAAAGATCAAGACTGAGAGTGATAAGAAGTCAGGAGTTTTGAAGGTTTTCTTCCGAATTGTTAAATGTACCTTTTAGAGTTCTATCCATCTTTGCAAGTGTGTATGCAAGTGTGATTGTACATATGCTTGCATTTATATCTGCCTCTTTTAAAAAAGGACTTTGAGGGACATTATTACATGACAAATGTATAATAAGATTGTTAAATTAGTAATAAATAAAATAGGAGGTAGAGAGTATGCTAACATCATGGTGATCTTAGTCATGTGTAACTGACTATTAAAAATTAGTCTTTGACCTTGTTGAAAGCAAAGGCAAAAAAGAAAATAAAATAACACCATGTTTTTTCTTTTAATACCTTTTATAATAAGGCATAGCATACATACAATGAATGGCACTGATCGTAAGTGTTACAATTCCAGGAGATTTGACAAATGCACATACTGGTGCAACCCAAAATCCCTGTCAAGATGGAGAACATTACCATCACCTCAAAAAATATTTCCCTGCCCCTTTCCAGTCAGTTCCTCACTGGTGCTCTGATTTCCTTCAACATGGATTTGCTTGTTCTAGAACTTCATATAAGTAGGATCACACAAAATGTACTCCTTTGTGTAGACTTCTTTTGGCTTCTTTCAGTGTAATGTTTTGGAGATTAGCCCACGGTGTTGTGTTTATCGGTAGTTTGTTCCTTTATATTGCTGAGTAGCTTTCCACTGTATGAATATTCCCTATTTTTAAGATCATTAGTTTTTTGATATCTGATTGGAAGCTCTACTAGTCCTTAACGAGAATTGTATGATGATACTTATACTAACAGATATTTGGTATATGAACCATCAAGAAATATTATAAGCAATATCTTTAGTGATAACAAATGCAGAAACAGTCTTCAATTGACTTTTTCTTATGTCAACCCTTAATAGCTATCTACTCTATAACCCTGTGTTGATCAGCACACATCCAGTTATCTGACCCTTCAGTCAAGTTTTAGAAGAATATAGGAGAGTTTAGATCAACATAAACCCAAAGGATCTGCTAATGACTGCATTTTGACCTTCAAGGTACATGTGGGGCCCAGCAGGCAGAGCTGGGGTTTGAACCTAGGTTATAGGTAGAGATACAATCAATTTGACTAAATTCAATATAATAACCTAGTTACATTTGACTGATTAGTCTTATTGATCTACATGCCACCAGCTTTGCTGCATTTTCATACAGCTTCAATTGTGTTGTTTTTAAAGTTTACTGCAAGGAACCCAGCAAATCTTGGGGTATGGATGGAACCCCACACACCTAACTGCCAGTTACAGCTGCTTCCAATCACTAATGGGGACTACAGAGTTCTTTTAATGAGAATTATTTGCCATCCAAGCTTCTTCTATAACATTAGATCTATCTTTCTATTTAGTATATTATATACAATAGGTAATGTATCATTTAGCCCTTAATATTAAATGTCTGATGCAACCTCCAGTGAGACCAAAATGCTGTAAGTCATGACACTTCTCTCTTTTCCACTAGTACCCAAATAGAACATTAGAAATCAAGGGGGAAAATGTGAAAGAATTATAGACAGCAAAGATGCGTCTCTCACTTTGTTTCAGGAAATTCAATTGAAGTTAATGTTAAAGTGTGTTTCTAGTATGATTTTTGGTGTTTAGTTTTTACTTGAAGATGAATGCTTTTAATTTCATTTAATATTTATATAATTATTTTTAATGATGTTGACCTTAATTTATGGTACGAATTTAATTATAGATAATGTGCCCTCTCTGACTTTGATAATATTTACATCTATTTTCTTTTAATGAATTTTTATTAATATTCTAATGCTTATTGCTTCATCAATATGTACATATAAATATATGATTCTCTTTCATATCTAAAGCTGAAAGCATCGTCTCATGTCCATAACTGTGATTTGTTTTTTTTGTATGATACCATTCTTACCGAGAATGCTTAAAAAGATATGAAGCATTTCTCTATGACCTGCGGTTATCATCTTTACCCACCCCATATCCTTAAGTCATGAGAAGTCCCATCTCAGTTCCCTTAGAGTAGCCTTCTTTCTTCCTTTTCTACATCTCTGCCAATTTTTCTAACAGCTGAATCAAGACTTTTGAAAATCAGTATAATACTCTTTATCATTGATAGAATTAAACACTTACATAAAGTCATTTGCATTCTTTAGCATCTAATACTGTGATGTTAAATACTTGCTTGGTTAACTATAAGTGAATTGTACAGAAGGCATGCCCCACCCATACTGGCATTTTGATACCAAGAGAAAGAGATGGTAATAATTAAACCATTATTTGGAACATTTAAATCAAATTGTCACTCTTTTCCTATGACTTGCAAGCTTACAGAAAAGAGTTATCTATGAACATACACCCAAGTATCATTCAACATTCATTAATTGAAAAATATTTATGGCCACCCACCGTCTATTAGGTATGTCATGGTGTGATAGTAAGATCTCAATCAAACAGCCCTGGATCTGCTCTGTCTCTTACTACCTGTATGGCATTTGGAAACTTTTTACTCATTGTAAGCCTCAGTTTCCTCTTCTGTAAAGTTGTAATATTTTATTTGTTCATTTGTTTGTTTGCCTGTTTGTTTAGATAATATGTTCCAGTACTTGACGAGATTTAGGTGTCAACAAAAATATAAAGGCTCTATTAGTACCTAATTGTATAACCTTGAACAAATGGCATCACCTCTTTAGGATTCTCTTTCTTCTTCTGCAAAATGAGGAGTGGGGATAGAGTAAATTATTTCTAGATGGTTCTCAAATGTCTGCATCGCCTGGAAGCTTTGAACAAATAACAACACCTTACTAAAATATATAAAAGTTAGTGAATTACGACTTCTAAAGATAAGAACTGAGAATCTGTTTACATAATATTACTATTTATATTTCATGTATTTTACTATATATGTATATATAATGTATGTTTGTGCGTGGATAAATATGTTTTCTATTTTTCCCTAGGGATATGACTTTAAGTTTTTTTAAAAATTTGAACCTACCTCAAACTTACAGAAAAGTTCCAGCTATACTATACAGTATATAGGATTTTTTTTTTCATCTGAACCATTTTAGAGTAAGTTCTCAACATGATGTGTTAATACATTTTTTTTTTAAAACTTTGGATGGAAAAGATATGGTGTGATATAAATGACGGTGAATAAGGCGTATAGGAAGTTTGTGGTGGATGATGGTGCTGATAGAAGCATTGTGGGTATAGAAGGCAAATCCATATCCAGAAAAAGTATCTATTCTAGTGAGGACAAAACACTGCCTCTTCCATGAAGGAAAGGGATCCACTATAATCAACCTGCCTTGGCTGGTCCCCTCAAGTACAGTACCCTATGCCTCATTACTGGTCTGTGTTGTTGGGAGATTACCCTTAGGAAGTATGGAGTATCCAGTTCTGCTTTGGTGAGAGAAAATCTGTTTTGTTGAGCCCATGCATAATTTCCAACGCTGCCCTCATAGTTACTGTGTTATTGCACCCTTTTAGCAAGCCCTGGGTGACTCGATAAAGAGGCTGACTGACATTTTCAGAACAAGGTCATCTTGTCTACCTGATTATTAAGACCTGTCAGTGCCCTTACTTTTAATTTAACCTCATTTTTATTTTGATGAAGTGCAATTTTCTTCATGCTTTTTTTTTTTTTTTTTAAAGATTTATTTTTTATTGATTAATTGATTGATTGATTGATTGCTATGTTGGGTCTTCGTTTCTGTGCTAGGGCTCTCTCTAGTTGTGGCAAGCGGGGGCCACTCTTCATCACGGTGCGCGGGCCTCTCACCGTCACGGCCTCTCTTGTTGCGGAGCACAGGCTCCAGACGCGCAGGCTCAGTAAATGTGGCTCACGGGCCCAGCCGCTCTGCGGCATGTGGGATCCTCCCAGACCAGGGCTCGAACCCGTGTCCCCTGCATTAGCAGGCAGACTCTCAACCACTGCGCCACCAGGGAAGCCCTCTTCATGCTTTTTGTGTCATATTTAAGAAATCTTTGCCAACTCTAATATCACTAAGATTTCCTCTTAGGTTTTCTTCTAAAATTTTTACATTTAGGTCTATGTTCCATTTTGAGTTAATTTTTAAATGGTGTGAGGCAAGGGGCCAAGATTCTCTTTTGTAATTTTTCATATAGTCACATGCATTTGACTTTTAACATAAAACAGCAGCTTAAAAGTGTCTTGGGTGGGAATTAAGGTATAGATTTGGCTCATGTTTTTGGATGATATAGAGAAGCTGGATATCCAGAACCAGGCGTCACCGTATAATGACTGATTCATGCTGATGTCCAGTTTCTATAGAGCAGGCCTCCAGATCATGAAGATAAGGTCCCAAGGAAATTCCAGCTCTCACACAGGCAATTTCAGCCACAGGTCAAGGGCTTGCTGCTCGCTTCCCACTCACCTCCTTTAGATTGCTCATCCCTCTGAGGAGGCCACATGCCCCAATAAAAATTCACTAATATCAAAGCCTACACTCCTCTTCACCAAAATGATACAAAGACAGAAGCTGTGAGCCAGAGAAGGAGAAGGAAAGGGAGAGGTGAGCACATTGCTGTTCTCTCACAGGTACCTGGGCTTCCTGTTCACTCTCCTCATTTTTAATGCCTGCTTCTGAAAGCTGTAGAAATATGCTAATTCTAGAAGGTTATGTCAAATATTCTATGTCACTTTTCAGTTTTCTTGTTTCAGTGTTTATTAATATTTCTACGTGGTTGTAACAAATTACAGAAAATACAGCGTTCAAAAAAACTCCACCTATAAATCCAGTATATCTGTGGGGGTAACAACATTATTAAAGTAGGTTTCACTTAAAAGTTATTTCCAGAGGAGTTACATTACACTGAATTTCCATGGATCATTTAAAACATGATTTCATCTCCATTCACATATACATAATTTTTCAAGAATGTAGATTACACTCACGTGCTGTATGGGTTCGTGCACACACATAGACCCCATACTCATACACACATCTCAGTTTTGAAATTTCTAAGAAGGGAAAAAATATACGCCAGACAAGTGGATTTATTTCATTTCACTACTGGTATTGCTTTTACAGGACAGAGTAAGATATTAATTTTTTGAAGGCATATTAAACAGAACAGAGACCAAAGCAGTTGAAATAGATACATTCAAAGTTACACATTTCGCAGTCCACTCACTTATTTCACTACCAGAATAATCTGGTATTTGCTCTGGGAGCACACTTTTGACTACTGACCCCAGACATAAACTTACTTATGCATTCTTAAAACTATTATTACAAAACATACAAATATTCTCAGTAAATATTCATACTGCATGATATGAAATATTTTCCATTTTTATTGAGCTTTTCACATTTTTGCTTCATTGGTAGCCTTTGTGGCAGAATTCTGTGCAAGCAGCAAGGTCCCTGTAATTGATCACTCTACTGGGATGTTCCTGAGTGGATTGATAAGATGGGATGTTGAGTAGAAAATTCCCCATTTGAGTTACATTTTTGTTCCAGGGAACAAATAGATTTCAGAGGGTGTTTTGAGTCAATAGGGAGACTTTTGAGGAAAACCTACATTGCCTGCACATAGAATTTCTTAGTTTTCTCAAAGTGTGAGAATGAGTGACACATAACCTCTCCGGCTGTTAAAATAAATTTGGAAGTTGCTCTCTCTGCTATTCACAGCAATTATGGTCACTCAAAAGGAAGAGGACAGAAAGCAAATGAATAAAAATAAAAATTCCCTAATGTGGAAAGATACAGACCATGATCAAACAGAGAATAACATTTGTTTTATTTCCAGTCATTTGGAATAATCAAACATTTCTCACTTCTGGCTCTACCACTCGGGAGATCATCCAGAACTCTCTGAAATGAAATCCACTGTCATACTTTCCACTGCGACAGAGTGTCCATATAAGCACATTGTTTTGCATTTAAATATATATTGCTTTTAAATTTTAAATGGTGTTATGAGTGAGAACCCTTGGCAGCAAAGAAATTAGATTGGGAAGTCAAGTGAGAAAACAAGAGCAGGCAAATACATTAAAATGGGGCTTTTCATTTGTTGTGTCTCAAATACCTACCAGGAATCCAGAATGAATTCACAGATGCCTGATACCCAGTTTGATGTTTTCTTGAATGTTAACATCTTCCAAGATGGCAAGCTAGCAATGCTTTTAAAACATACTATTTAGGGACAAAAGAAAACAAATATGGATTCATCAAAAGAAAAACTGAAAATCTCTCCATCTATATAGCAGAATTAGACTGAAAGAAGGAAAATGAAGAAAACGCAGAGCATAATTTCTCTATCATACCAAGTTCTTTCCCATAAAATTAAGAAATAGAGAACTCCTTGTCTCTATAAAAGTAAAAGATCAATTTATCCTGTCATTATAGAGATATGTATAAAAGTATAATCTATATATGTATGCATATCCCACTATATGTAAAGTTAAATGCTGTACTAGATAACATACATACTTTGGAAAGTGGAAAAAACAAAGGCTGTGTATTCTTTTGGTTTACATATGTGCATGTGTGTCCATGCATTGTCCTTGGAAAACAATATCCAGACTAAAAAAGATCAAAGAAAAGTAAGCAAAGTAATAGACAGACTTAAGAATATAACAGATAGGGAAAATGTAAGGGAAGTGAATATATTCTGAGAAAGAAATGATACTGAGAGGGTCAGGAAATGAAAACATTACACAAATACTTATATACTGAGCACAAACACAGGGTCAAGTCAGGCCCTCAAAGACTCATAACTCCCACTGAAGTCAAAAGTCTGCACTGGGAGTCATGGACTCGCATTTAAAGACAAAACTCAGCCTTAAACAGTTTAAAGGTGAGAAACAAGTATTTATTTTGGACAGAAACGGCCAAACAACTGAATTTAAGAGGAGGAAAACTCATTTTTGAAGTAAAGAGAACCTTTTTCACCATGAGGAAAAACAAACTCTGAAACAGCTTGTCTGATGAGGTAATCACAGTAAACAGTAGGCAGGCTTAATTTAAGATTAATTAGGTCGGTAGAAATTCTATGTTGATTTAGTCAGGGACTAAATGCAAACACCTAAGGATCCTTTTCCATCAAACTACCTCCAGTGTGATAATATTAACCAGTATTCTATTATAATAATCTTGAAACATCTCTCACTCTGCTCACTCTGGATACACTTCTCTTTTTTTTGCACTTAGGGTATATTTACATGATCATGGACTTGAAAAAGCATAGAAATAAAATAAATTTAAAATATATTTCTTTGTTGAATGGATCTCGGGACACTAATGCATAAGTTGGTTCCTTCAACACAAGAATTCAATCTAATGTGAGAACATACTTTGACTTAAAGAAAAAACTTCCCTTCTGAAAACAAGACTTGTACTAAGCAGATTGACGGTCTGTCTGTGTTACTGTTATTGGCTCCAGACCCGGGGGAAGGGGGAAGAATTTCAGATCAACCTAAGTTCTAAAAGCTAGTTTCCGTTTGAGTACCTGGAAAGTAGTCAACAATCATCTCCATTTTACATTTCCTGTAGTTTATGAGATAGGAAAATTCCCTGAAGGTCTTAGCAGACCTGCTGACTAAAGATCCAAAGAAGGTTTTCCCCCACTGATCAGAGGCAAAACATATCATTGAATTCATTGACATTTTCATCTTATGCATTTAGCATGCAATATTCTCTCCAAATAGATAGAATCTATCGCTTTTACACTGTGTAATGGTAGGCAGCATATATATATTTTTCTAACGCAAGGGAATGTAAAAAATAACTGTGCCAAGAATGAATTATTTGAATTTAACACACAAGCTGCAGCTGGTCACTAAAACCCATTTGTGGCTTGTCAAAGAAATGTGTGGAATCACAGAATCATTTTCCCCGTTGTAGCTGCCTATTCGTGTGTGCAGAAATTGAACATTTCTGATTGGATTTATGAAAGAGAAGGACTTCTTGAAGAAACTCCTCTTAGCACTCAAGTACCAAAATAACAAATTTGAAAACCATAATACTTGCATTTGTGCATTACTTCTTCATACTTCAAACTGCTTCTGCAAGTTTTGAACTGCCTCTACAGCAATATTAGCTTTATTTTAAAAATGAGGAAATTGGTGTGTAGCAAACAATTTCCTCAAGATTGGTTAGTCAGTTGAATATGGACCTAGGAAAATTAAGACACCAGCTTCTTCTGTTTCTCCTGAAACACAATAAGCACAAAGTTTACAGACTCAGAATTTCTGTTTCAAGACTCACATACTACATACCTGCCAGCCAGTCTGCCACTAACCCAGCAGAGACCTAATATTCACGCATTTCAGCTATAATCACCTAGCCAGTCTTCAAGCCCAATGAAGCCCCTTATCTACTTTCCTCCATGGCCACACTTAACTTCCGCTCTTTTATCTTGGCGCTGCTGAAACTCATGATATAGTAGGATATAGTGATAGGAATGATATAGTAGTAGGAATATAGTAGGAATTTGGTAAATTTTATCAGTAAACGCATGTTCAGCTATCAATTACTCTTACAAGCAGCCACAAATTAGCAGCTCACATGTATATTTTGTTCGGCTCTCGAAATGTTGGCCCAAAGGGTATTTCTTAAATATTTGAATTAATTGGCAACATTTCAACATTGGGAGATTTCATGTAAAATTTGCAATTCCAGCTTTTCTTGGGAAAAAGAATGAAGATTTGGTAATGTTGAATTCACATACCAATATGACTACCATTAGCTGAAGCAGCGTAGGTGGCTCTGTTTAGCCAGGACATGCCCTTTGTTTCTCCATAGTCCTTTCTTTTGCCTATTGCCTCTTTAATACCAAGGCTGAGTGCCATTCATTATTGATCAAAAAGCCTGTGGTTCTGTTTTACTTTTAAAGTAACAACTTCACTGTTTAATTACCTGCATGGTTCGTAATAGGATTTAATTTTGATCTGATTGATATATTTTTGGAATAAAATGTTCAGAGAGAAGATGTATTCTAGTCTTACCTTGATCCCAACCAACTCTGTAATCTTAACGAAGTGTTCTGACTTTTCTTGTCCAACTTAATCATCTTTAAAAGGAAGAGGCTAGACTCTATCAATGATTTTCGAACCTTAGTCTCAATCTCTTTGGTACCACAAAACTGATAACAGGCATCCAGAGACTATTGGGATTATCCTCAAAACCTAGTGGAAATTCCATATTTCTAGGATGGCTGTTTATAGCAACTTAGAATTGTACTGATTAAATATGGCTATTAACAATAAAAATGGGGACAAAATAAATTGCTTTTTAACAAATGCAGTTTTCCAGGTTATTTTTCAAAACATGGAGCCCACAGCAGCCTTTGGTACAGAAATGTTTGGGAACCACCTTTAACATTTATTCTTTTTTTTTTATATATAATTTTTATTGGAGTATAGTTGATTTACAATGTTGTGTTAGTTTCAGGTGTACAGCAAAGTGAATCAGTTATACATATACATATATCCACTCTTTTTCAGATTCTTTTCCCATATAGGTCATTATTACAGTTGTAGAAAACAAACTTATGGTTACCAGGTGATAAGAGTTGGGGGAGGGATAAATTGGGAGATTGGGATTGACATATACACACTAATATATATAAAATAGATAACATTTATTCTTTTTTTTTTTTTTATTTTTTTTTTTTTTAAAGTACATTCTTGGCCCTGATTTATAGTGGTGTGGTCAATTTGCAACGCACTGTACATTCCTATGCCAATTAGGAGAGGGTAGAAAGAGTTTTTTTTTTTTTTTTTTAAGAAATTCACGTTCTTTTATTTATTTATTTATGACTGTGTTGAGTCTTCGTTTCTGTGCGAGGGCTTTCTCTAGTTGCGGCAAGTGGGGACCACTCTTCATCGCGGTGCGCGGGCCTCTCACCATCGCGGCCTCTCTTGTTGCGGAGCACAGGCTCCAGACGCGCAGGCTCAGTAGTTGTGGCTCACGGGCCCAGTTGCTCCGTGGCATGTGGGATCTTCCCAGACCAGGGCTCGAACCCGTGTCCCCTGCATTGGCAGGCAGACTCTCAACCACTGCGCCACCAGGGAAGCCCAACATTTATTCTTAATGGAATAAATTCTGTGTAATAAATTCCGTGTACCCTCTTCAGTCTCATGCCTATATGGGCAAATTGAAATAGTATTTAATTTTTCTCCTTCGCTGTTAGTCTTTCTAACATTTTTGTTCTTAATTTTCCCTCTAATTGTTATTTCTTAAGCAATTAGCACTTTCTCATGTACAAAGCATGAGAAATCAAATGAAATCTTTCATCCGGAGGCCTTTGAACATGGCCAAGCTTAGTAAATGGAAGGTAGAACTATTACTATTATTAATAACCATCTCAACAAGGAGGGAGAGGATAGGTATGGCAGATCTTTTTACTTTGAATCGTCATCTAGTGCTTATGTCACTGTAGCTTTGATGTTCCAAGAAAAACTCTTAAGAGTATCTGTAAGATACTTTCCAGTCTCCACAAAGAGAATCTAACAGAGTTGGCTGATGTGCACACACCAATCTGGAAGGTGGGGCAGGGGACAGTGGCTTTAGTGTGACTGAAGTATCTCCAAATTGAAGTCAAACTGAATTTGACACACTGTCTTGGAAAAAGGGGAGGATGTGGTTTTCCACTCTCTTTCCACCATCCCTCTCTCCTGTAACTCATTCTACATCAGGTCTGGTATTGTGAGAGGGAGGAGAAAGGGATGTCATTGTTCAGAGTGAGAACAAATGAGATTCTGCATCATACAGGTCAGTATCTGCCGTTTTCTCCAGTTTTCAGAGCCATTCTCTGCATAACATCTGATGACTACACAGCCTTCTAATAGTTCTCCTTCCTGATACTGGCTGGTTTTCTTGCCAGAGAGTCTGTTGGATTTATTTCAGATTGATGTCATCTACAAATTAAGTAAACATTCCCTGAATCTGAACCTTGAAGCAAGAGCAGACATGACACTTGCTAGAACTTTCCGAGTAGCCAAGTGAAAATTGAAACACCCAGGATGAAACTTGCTGCGGAAGTGGGTGAGGGAGCCTCTCCAAGAGGCCCCATGGTGGGGCAGGCAAGCCCAGGGAGCATGTCAAGTGCAAAAATTATTTCCCTGATTGTTACCACTGGCAACACTGAAAGCACAGATAAGTCTCTGGCTCATCAGTCAATTCCATTTATGACACTGAACAAATCTTCCTATGGATTGTTAAGGATCTGGCTGATTTTTCACAAAAGCTAAAATGGGATATGAAGTAAGTAAAATTACAGATTTTTAAGCCAGTCCACAGATTCCTGTAGAGAAAGAGGCCCAAAGCAAACTTCATATGAGATGTGACTAAAGCTTGATTCTTCATGCAGTTCACTCCAGAAGATAGAAATATCTTTGGAGAATCTCACAAAATTTGTTTTTAAGCATGTTTTCATTCACTGTGTTGTAAATGTGAATCCCCCTCATCTGGAAATGCTGATTGCTGGATCTAACTCTGCTAATATTTGTGTGTGTAATCTTCTGGGGGGCATATTATAGTTTGTCCATTAGCTTTTACCTTATTACTCATTAGAAGCCGTTACCTGGTGTGCTGTGCTGAAATGGATTCTGAAGCTGTAACGAAGACCGTATGAATGATTGTAGCACTCTATTAGCAATGCCTGTCGTGGGTGAGAGTGTGTAAGTGATGGAAATAATGGCAGATATAGTCCATCTTTTGAGCAAATGATCTAAAATTTCTTTGAATTCAAAATTTTGAGGTTTAATTTTTAACTTACTGTATTCCATATGTACAGTATAGGATGCTATTTAGAAATGCCTGTTTGAAAAATTGATGTTAAATATATTGCTTGCCAAAAGCAAATGCTCCAGAAAGGCAAAAAGAACAAGAAGCAGGGTATGAAAACGGCTGCATTGGGAAACCTTTCTCACACACATCTCGCTTATGATGTCCTCATTTTTCTCACCCTGAAAAACCAAGAGATGAGCAAAACATTTCCACCTCAAGAAAAGAAAATACAGTTACCATCAAGATTTTCAATCAATAGTGCATCATTGCTAACTGAGCACATACTCTCATGGAAAGGAAATTAGCGGAAAATGTTATTCTGACAATTTATTTATAAACACACAAAGCCTAGAACAGAAAAATCTGGAAAGATAATGATAAAAATAGCTAATATTTTTAACCACTTTATAAAATGTTGAACACTTTACACAATGATAATGACAATAACTAGTTCACATTTATTGAGCATTTACCATATGCCAGGCTCAGTGCTAAAAGCATTTCATGTATAACTCATGTATAACATTTCATTTACAACTTTCAATTAGTTTTAATTTAATAACCTTAATGAACAAATGCATTATCTCATTTAATTATTATGACAATCTAAGAAATAGGCATTATTTTTAAAAATTAATTAATTTATTTTTGGCTGCGTTGGGTCTTCGTTGCTGTGCACGGGCTTTCTCTAGTTGCGGTGAGCAGGGGCTCCTCCTCGTTGCAGTGCACGGGTTTCTCGTTGCGGTGGCTTCTCTTTGTTGTAGAGCACGGGCTCTACGCATGTGGGCTCAGTAGTTGTGGCTCGTGTGCTCTAGAGCGCAGGCTCAGTAGTTGTGGCGCACGGGCTTAGTTGCTCCGCGGCATGTGGGATCTCCCCAGACCAGGGCTTGAACCCTTGTCCCCTGCACTGGCAGGCAGATTCTTAACCACCAGGCATTATTTTTATCCTAATTTTACTGAAACTGAGGAAACAAGAGGTCAAGTGACTTGCCTAAGGTCACGTGGAGGTGAATGATGTTGGCACTTGAATCCAGATAGTCTCCATCCAGAACTCCTGGGCACAAATCATTACACAACCATGTGGATCAGAGTAAAGATCTTCTAAATTGAGCTGGACAAATCTGAACCCCTGAACCTGGGCAAAGCCAGAGTGTGAAGCAGCAGCTGTTCTGGGAGCTGCACATGGACCTTGGCTGACATGCCTTTAGCTTCCTCCAGGCTTCAAAAGAAAACTCCAAAAAGCTGCTCTTGGCTGTTGACTTACCCATTGTCAGACTTTCACAATTTGAAGATCTTCTTACATGATTTGGAGGGGATTAGGTATTTTAAACATCAAATGGAAGTTCAGACAATTTGCCCAGTCTACTCTTGTCACTGGGGAAGAAAAATTACGTCTTCAGATTGGAATAAAAATTTGAGTCCTGTAATGGTGCTTTTCTCTTGGTTTTGATTTTCTGTGCCCCGGGCATGAGCCCAGCTGCCAGCTGGGCTAACCACGTAGTAGGGTTATGTCCTGACACCTATGTCCTGACAAACCCTTTGCTTTTGTCTCCTCCGTTTTAAAAGGCTCTGCTGCCTTACAGTCTCCCTTCCATCCTTCCGTAGTCTTTTATTGAGGGGAGTACATATTGTTTGCAGCAGTGGGTTCTTCTAGAGAAATGGAATTTATATCCTTCTCAGCTCCAAAAGTCACACACCATTCCAGCATTGAAAACAATGAGTTTATTAAAGTCATTTAATTGGTGCAATCTAATTTATTTCTTTCCAATGTGGAGGAGCCAGGCAGGCTGAAGAATAATGTCTTGACTCTTCAGAGGTTTTCTTCATAAGACATGACTTAGAATCTTCAGTAGGCATTGAAGAAAAAAGAAACCTGATATGTATTTGGAGAGAAATATTTAATAGTTGTTTGATAAGAAGTAAGAAGGAACCCACTTCTTCCTCTGTATATAATGAGCATGATTAATGGGACCTCATGGAATAGGAATCTTATAAAGGATTCCATTTGTAAATAGGTCTTCAGAAAATGTTTACCTGGTAGCTACCAAAAAAAAAAACAAACCCTAGTCTTTTACAATAAAATGTTCATATGAGGAGCTCCCAAATCAGATATTTACCTCCTTGGGAATGCACATGATATCAGATGAGTCTCCCTATAAGGTAAGAGATTGAGTCAGTCAGGATCCCAGCAGAAAACATACCACACATTCAGACTGGATAATTCAATATGGATAAATTGGATAATTTAATAAAAGGCATATTTACAAAGGTGTGAAGGATTTGCGAAACCACAAGGAATAATGCTCTACTCTAGGATACTTATATCCTGAGTGTGGAATGCAATGCATCCCAAGTCCCAGAAGGCAAGGGCAGGAAGCTCTTTCCAGAAGAAAAGGAGGGAGGATGAGAGAGGGGGAGGGAAAACATGAATCCAGGTGCCAGGGACTATGGAACTTTGGTCAAGGTCCACCCTCAACAACCTCCCAGAGTGAGAACAGGAGAATAAATGCCCAGACCTCATTCTCTTTTCTTCTTCTGGTTTGCTGCCCATGCTGTCCAGTGGGATGGCCAACAGACGCTAGTCTCCCAGGGCACAGAGCAAAGAAGAACAGAACCGAGGGATAGTAAAGAGGAGCAAAGGGAAATGCCCACCAAAGAGATTTTTCCATGTGCTGCTTTGTCTGAGGCAGGAGAAGGAGGGAAGGGATGTTGAGCAAAAAGAAAGACAGAAAAAAATTCAGCCCTATGCACTAGGGTCTCCTCCTCCACCGCTGTGGCTTTACCTAACCACAGAGCAGGCCTGCTGAGAGCCCCATCCTCCCTCCTGAAATCCTCTCTTGTACCTTATTTCCAGGGGGCTCTGCTTTTAGCCACTGCCATTAAATACTACCACCTCCTCTTCCCTAAGGAGTTATCTGATGATAGTTTATAAGACTTCTCAAAGCTACTAGACTTTCAATGGGGCACGACTGAGGATGCAACATTTCCTAAAACTCGAAGAGATATATCAATAAATCTAGACACTTCTTACACTCTGAAGATATTAGATACCTGGCTGATGAGACTTATGCTAGGAGCTGTGGAAAAGATAAAAAAAAAAAAGGTGGAATATTTTTAAGGAGATAACTCAGGTGGAATTGTAGGTGGTCGAGGTATTTTTCTGTAGCGTTCCCTTCAAATTATGTCATGAGTTCTTCCTGTTCTTCTCACTTCTTGAACCTACCCTCTGGTCCTTTCATTTCTGAGCTCATTGTAAATCAGCCAGCAAGAATTTATTGTGCACCTCCCATGCGTCATGCCCTGTTCTGGGCCCTCTAGAGGTATGACATACTCTGAGAATTCAGAGAAATAGCCAATCTCTATGCAGGTTTCTGGACAATGATCTAAATTCAGTTCCCCTTGATATCCAAGACCTTTAAAGAGATCCATGTTCTTTCCTCATAGAGACTCAACTCACTACTCATTTTATGTTTTACAAGTTCATGACCATAAATGGCAATTTAGGCTTCCTATATTTTGCTCATTCTGATTGGGTTAGCCTATACCATCCCATTCAAACAATGTACCTTTTCATGTCAAATCATTATCAGAAATCATCATCAAGGTCTAAGAATGAAATTAGACTTGATTTTATCTGTGCCAGCATTAAAAGCATGACACTAATGACATATAAAATTAGTATAAATCTGGAATTCTAAAATAAGGTCTTTTGTTTGAAGAAAAAAAAATTTAAGGGAAAATGAAGTATATTAACCAACTGAATCAAATAAGATGATTGGTTTCTTGGCTACTTGAGAGACTTCAAGGCCAGACATAACGTGGGATATTCTCAGCATAGCCATAGTTGGGTTATTTTGGCAGGTGAGAATCAAAGAAGGGGCATTCCAGATGGCACTAACAATGTGAGCAAGAGTGGAGGTGCATGACTAACTACCATATAGAGGACTTGGGGGAATAGGAAGATTTGACTAGAAAGGAAGACTGGATCCTGATGGTAGAGAATCTTTAATGTCTGCTAACGGTATGTGAGATCATGGGAAAGCTTTGAAGGGTTTTGTTTTATTTATTGTTAACAGGGAAATGAAGTGATCAGAACTACAGTGATAAGTAATCTTGAGTTAGAAATAGCAAGGTGACTTCAAAGATTTCAAAACCATGGGTGAAATGGCTGAAAGTGGGATTCAAACTATGTAGGTAAAGTAAAAAAAAGTTCAGTAAGTACAATAAGGAAATTCTAGTAATTACTTAAGAGAAAAACATTGCCAGGAGTGGAATCTGCAAGCCATTTTTGCTTTAAGTTCTATGTTATCCCATAAAATATGCTGAAGGAAAGCAAAAAGGGACAGAATGTGTGCACAAATCTGGATGCTTGAGAGAGAGAGAGAGAGAGAGAGAAAGGTGGTGTGCAACTCCATGTGTTTCTGTGTAAAACACAGTCCAGTGGGACGCAATTTCACTGTCACTCAGTCACCCTCTAGCCAAAGTCAGTAATCATTTACCTGCCCAGCATCCCAGGTTTCAATAAAACTGAAGCATACATTACCTTTTTGATGTTGAAGGGAGGTCGACAATCCATGTCAAGATTTGATCCAAAGTGCAAAGCAATGCTGATGAAAAACATAAAGGCCAGATTACTCCTTCTGTCTGGTGTCACTGCCCAACTCTAATGGCCCCTGTGATCCCTATCATGTTGCTGCAAGTTATAACACCGAATCAAGGACTGCCAGGTTGGAATGGTGGAGTGGATAATGTGCTTCACTTTTCTAACATACCTCATCCTTGAAGTACAGTCAAGGAATGGTTCACTTTCAACACACGGGAATGTAAATTCCATGAGAGAAAGGTATCAACCTGCTTTTATCCACTGCCACATGCCTGGTACATGTTGGGCACTTAGGAAGCATTTGATGGATAAATGATTGATTTAATGAATTAAATCTAAATAAGCTTTTATATATAATTTATATTAAATAGTTTTATATATAAATATTATATACATTTGCCCCTTGAACATACCAGGTTTGAACTGTGCAGCTCCAATTATATGCAGATTTTTTTTTCAATAAATATACACCTGTATTTTTATTTTACAGATCTTTAAATATGGGGAAACGTTTGTGTGCAATTAGACCTCACAGTATGTGGAATAAAAAGAACTAGGATTTGAGCCTTGATCCTATCCAAGCTGTTTCAGCTTCCTGCCCTTGGGTGTGTCATTTATCAATTCCTTTGTTTTTGAGATAGCGGAACATGGATTTTCAACTGCATGGGAAGGGGGGTCAGCACCCCTAACCCTTGTGTTATTCACAGGTCAACTGTATTACACATCACAGACACACAGACACACACACACGCACACGCACACACACACCATGGTAATTATTGTCACTAGAACTTAGCTCAAAAAAAATTTTAAACCATGTATTGAAAGCAGGTAACTAATTATGTGAAAATAAGAATTGAACTTTGGACATTAGGAGTTATGTACTTCTAGAGAAAATGGCTAGTAGAATCACCTTTTATAGTTAGTGTTAGTTTTTTAACTTTGAGGTCATTGGATTTCATCGGTAACCTCATTTTCCTAACTGGCTCAAGGCTCCTGCCCTGGTAGCAGCATTCACTGTAAAATCTCAGCAGAAAGATTGAACAAAGAACAACAAGGAGACAAGGAGGAGGGGGTTTGGCAGGAAGAAGTGAGCGTGGTCTCTTGCTTTTCCTCTGTCTGCCCCCGGCGAAAGAGCACTTCCATCTCCACCAAGTTGCTAAATCGGGAAACCGAGAGTTCTGCTGGGTCACTCACACTGGCTCGGGCCCACATTCAGACGGGTCCCAAAGCTTGGTGGTTTCCCAGTGATTTTCAAATCATGCTTAGTGGGGTGAGTAGAAGGTGGAGGGCAGGGGCTCCACCTTGACAGAACAACACTGCCCTATGTCTCCATTGCAAGATTTTGCTTGATAAAAGGAATTCCACTATGATAGCAGTGTTTTGGCAATTTTAACACTTATCTTCTGTGTCACCTCTTCTCCATCCTACAACTTTTCCCTTGATCAGGCCTTCATTATGAGCGCTTGGATTATAACAAAGGCCCACTCGTGGATGCCCTGCCTGTGGTCTTCCTCTTTCCTGCTCCTGCTCCATTCTTTTACTAGAAAATCATTTGCTTCTTTCTTTCCTTCCTCAAATTTCTTCCATAGTTGCTTTCTGAAGCTGTATGAAATACTAAATACCTTTGCATAGAAGGCAAGACCTCTGTAATCTCTTTTTGTTTCCTGTCTGGCTCTTCTCCCACCAATCGCCCCATCCCCTGTCACTGCTCCCACAGTAATATTATTCTACGTATAATATTATTCTGTGGTTACACAGAACCCCTATCTCTGTTCCTTTGTGCTTACTGATCCTTCTCTCTGGAATGCCTGTCTTTGTGTGTCATTACTCTTCTTTAAAATTCAACTCAAGTACCACCATCTCTGGGGAGCTTTTGTATCAGCCCAAGATAACCAAGAGATAACTACATTTTTGGAACCACATGACAAATTACCTATTTTCAGGAACTCCAAGTCCTCATATTCCTATTCTTTGAAAGAAAAGTTCTCATCTTTCTATTTTTCTTTTTTTTAACCCAGGGCTCTCAATGCATGTATTTTATGGTGTTCAGCTTTGAGGAAAATGTAAGTATAATGTAAGTCCTTTAGGAGTTTGCAGTCAAACTGTGGAGCTAATTTATGAAATTTATCTGGCATTTTCAGGGCTGTATATTTATCTTTGTCACCAATCACAATTCAGGAAGAGCCCTGATATTACAAGCAGGGCAACTGGCCAGTCTGAGTTACTCGCCAAGTGACTCTCTAGTGTTAGGTGCTTTGTGATGGCATACATGCTACATCATTTAATTATTGTGATTATTACATAAGAAGACTATGCAGTTATTATTACATATCAAAGACCTTTCTTATTATTCTGAAGAATAGAAACTTTTGGTATTAAAATGAAAAAAAATGTAAAATCTGTTCATACTGAGGGTCTAGAATGGTTAAGAAAAAAGCAAGGCAGCCAAAACTAGTAGTATGGTGGATAAAACTGCAACATTCACAGTTGCTAAATTAGCACTGAATTTGTAATGCCTTTTCTCTTGAGGTTGTTTAGTTTCTCCAGGGTACTATGCCTGCAACTGTGTACCTGCTACTAGAGAGAGGTAAGAGATGAATAAAATAATCTAACCAACTCTAGTTTTTTAAAAAAAACAAAACACTACAATTAACAATTGTTAATATTTTAGTGAACAATTGCTATCTGTTTATGTATTAGCATTTAGAAAAGTGCTATTTGAAGCTAGATGTAAATGAACACAACATCTAGTTTCAGATCAATGCCTTCTATCTAGTCATCATTAAGTGCTTCTTAACTTGACCTTATTTTGCAACTTATGAGACTTCACTTTTTAGAGTCAAAAGCCTTCCTGGTTTTGGCCCAGATCCAAAAGACTCTAGAACTGTGCGGGTTTGTAGTGTAAGCTTCGTAACACTCACGGTGCATGTTCTCTCCCCACACAGTGCCGTGCAGCTTTGCCTGACCTCGCTCTATCCGTGCCTGTGATCTCTTTTGCCCTCATCACTGGCCGATGCTGCATTATAGAGCCCTTTTGTGGTGCATTGGGGATGTAACCACCCTGGGGCTCTGCCACTTGGCTGGTCACACTCTTCCTCCTCTCCCAGTCCAACTGCCTGCTCTAGAAGGACCAAGGCCCAACTACATGGCTCTTTTCCTCCTTGTGGCTTTAATCCCCTAAAATGCACAAGAAGAAAATGCACAAAATGTGTCAGGAGGTAATGAGCTAAGGCTAACCTTTCTTACCATGGCAACATCACCAGGTGCTTGGTTAAAACTCACTTTTGGTGTTGCTCTTTGTGACTAGAATGAGTATTTGTACAACTGTACTTAGATGTTAAATGTGGTAGACAATTTGCACTCTCTTCTAACTTCATTTTAAGGAGACATTGCTTCTTTACCCCTTATTGGGATGGGTAGGTTTCTCAAATTGTGAAAAGGGTGGCATATTCACTAGTGAGATATGGCCCATTGGAGTCAACTTTTATTTGCTTCTTTATCATTGAGCTTCCTGTAACTTCCTGTAACTGTAACTTTTTATTTGGCTATGCATCTACTTTTAGTCCATGGGGTCTGTGTGGGATGTTACCCCAAACTTCAGGGCTGGTACCTGTGACCCAGCCCGAAGTCAATTAATGCACCAAATCTCCTGGTGATGGCGGTAAGTTCAGGGGTGGACACATGATCTCAGCCTATGAAGTCAGAGTGCATCTCAGGTCTGACTGACCCATTTGACTTGAACTTGAAAAAATATGAGGCAGGAAAAACTGCAGCTGTCTTGTGATGATGTGGAGCTAAAAATGAAATCAATATGCTAAACAGAGGACAGCAGAGGGAAAATGAGTTCTGAGGATACTGCTTGAAATCTGAATGCAGCCCTACCTGAAGGCGTATCTCTCCCTAGACTTTCCACTAATATAAGCCAATATATTTCCTTTTTAAAAAATGTATTTAAACCAAGTTGAGCTGGGCTTTCTGTCACTTGCAAATGAAGGAGTCCTATGTGACACTTTCTGATACTCTGTGCTACGTTTAAACACACAGGACTTTTGTCACTTGTCTGGGATTTGAGCCTGGCATAGATCTATAACAAGTAAATACATTTCAGGGACACCTTCTAATAAGCTGCTCCTTATGTAGGGCAGACATCATCTTTACCTCCAGTTCTTCTATTAAATATTCTATTCTTTTAACCCTTAAATTTAATTTTTCCTCTCCCTTTTAAGGAACATTTAGTATTTTGAAGTCATTTTCTTTACTAAAGCAACCATCAATTAGTTATTGTTTGCTCTTTCATCAACCCATACTTCAACTTTGTGGTAATAAATAATACCATCTCACCTAAAAGTTACACTTTCCACTGTACAACTGAGGTATACATTTCTCATCCAGCTGTTTGAGATCTTCTGTCCATTATAATTGTGGGAAAGAGTCCAGTTAGTGGAAACCCTAATTGATCCTTAATGAGTACAAAGATTATTTCGTCACACCATCTTGGAGCTAGACTTATTTTAAAATAGATTAGCTTCTTGCTTCTTTCCTGTTCTCTTTAAGAAACAACCAAGCAAACCATGCATGGCACTTTTGTCTCTGTGATCTAATTTCAACCTCATTATAGTGCTATTAGGCAAATGCAAGTATATTTTAAAATAAATGTCAGTTACCATAAGAAGCTTTCTACCTAGATAGTTCACTCACTCTCCAGCAATAAAGAATTAAGAATATTTCAGTAGTACTTAAAAAAAGATTAAGGGCATAATAGAAAAAAGGGAAATTTTTGTTCTTCCTGTGAATGTTCGATTTCTATAGAAATAAGAAAAATGGTTGTAGCGAGTATATGTATGAAACGTAAAGGTGAGAGTCGTAGTTGCCCTCTGTTCTATGAAACAAAATATCAATAATAAAGACTGCTTTCTCCCCAAGGAGGAAATATTTGGCTACATTTAGACAGGCAAATATTTTAGAATGTCTTTAAAGTATAAAATAAACAAAACAATTTTCTTTCTCAGAAAAGGTTATTTGATATAGTTCTGTTACCCCTTCTATGCATATCCTCTTTAATGAGGTAATACTGTCTGTTCACTTCCTGTCTGGGGACTTTTTGCAGGGATAGATATATTCTAAGCATGTTTATTTACCAGCTACCATTACTTTCTTCAGTTCCCAGAAGGCCTTTTCTTCCACCCACAAACTATAATGAGGAGAAAAACTGTTAAAAATACAACTGTGTCCCTTATAATCGTACATAAATTACTCGCTTATGTGCTTGCTTTGGCTAACACATTTTCAACTTTTATCAAATTGATTCTTTTAAATTTAAGAAAAGCAAATGAAATTTCAGTTCCCCTATCACAGCCTCTAACCATATGACAAAATTTGACCACCAAAGTCCACAGGAAGAAAAAAAAAATTTTTTAAACGGAATGGTTTTTGTGTGTTACCTCTCTTGGCAAGGAATCCTTTTTTCTTTTTTCTTTATCCTTTCTTGGCATCATTTTTTTTCCTCCCAGTTTCCACACGATTCCAGAAAATCTTTTGTTCACTCTCAGGTCAACAAGAAGCCAAATTAAAAACTAACAACTTTTGAATTTCAACAGTCAGACAAAGTGAATGTTGACTAAGAAGAGAAAAAAAAAAAAAAGAAAGAAAGAAAGAAAAGGGGGAAAAGACCCTAAGGGAAGAAAAGACCAGCTGAGGGATTTGGAGGGCAGCGGCTCTGGAGGGGCAAGGCTGCCTCGTTTGATGTGGGAGGTCTGAGCACAACCTGCTGGGATGCTCTCTGGGACATCTCATTAACCGTGTCATCAAAGCCCCCTCAGGTCCAGCGAATCATAACATTATCTCTGACATTACCACACAGATACAAGGTTCCCGAGGCAGTCTATAAACATGCCTGTACTAACCAATTCATCGTGGCTTGACACCCCGGCAAGGGCTGGATGCCCTTTAGTGAGCTCCGTGAATTGCCCCAGTCATTCATCAAAGTTTCTTGGAGTGCATTTCACACAGCATTAAATTTAATTAAAGCAACATTGACTGCATTGTAATGCTCAGGAGGCTCTTTGTCAGAGGGATCTGGAACACTTTCAGCTTAAAATATCTATTGTTTTCTTGGAGTTTTTCTTGGTTGTTGGGTCTGGGGTTTGAACTGCTTTTTTTAAAAGGTTGGATATCCGGATCAGATTGAAGCGATGGCGACTTCCCTTTCATTACTCTGTTCTTTTCTTTCTTGCTTCATCTTTTTTGACTGCTGCTTCTTCCTTTTCTTTTTTTAATTTCCAAAATCAGAAAACCTAAGGATTTGTTATCAAAGTAGCTTCAAGATAGTAGCTTCACCATAAGTTAAGTATTTATTGTGTTATTACATGACCCCAATAATGCCATCTGCACACATTGTTAGGAAGCGGGAGGGCACAAGCACACAAAGACACGTTCCCGTTCAGAGATGTGCTCACGTCTATGCCTACATGCGCCAAAAAGCCCAGAACAGGCTAAGAAGGGGCCACGTTAGCATTGCATCGCAGTCAGCAACTGCATGGAAGGTGCTGTTTTAAAATCTGAAGTTGTGCACTTAGTGGTTGACTGTACATAATTCTCGTCTACTAGACCCTTGATGTCCTTAGCGATGTTTTAAAGTAAAAGCCCTTGATAACTGGGGCTGAGGAAAAATGAATGTCTTTTCTTTTCATCAGCAAAGAAAACTATGACAAGGAGAGGAGAGCACATCCAAGAAAGTCAGTGAGCTACTCTAATACCCTTTAGTGCTTGTATCACAGCTGCATTATTTATGGAGAATACGGATGTGTGTGTGTGAGTGTGTATGAGTGCGTGGTGTGATGGGGCTTCATTAGGCATGAAGGGAGAGGGAGGACAAATGAAGAATAAAATGAAACTTGCAGGGAATTTTTAGAGCACGCCTTTTTACCTGGTGACACTTTCTGGCTACTTTTTGAAAAATATATGGATACTAAGTTTAATTCTCCATCTACACCTACCCTCACAAAGGATGAAGAAAAATCCAAGAATTAAGGCCAAAGGACATAATTTAGTTACGGCAATTTGGGGCCAGTATAATCTGGTTTAAACAAAATCAGATTGGTCTAATTGTAGAGTTAACATTTTTCCTTTCAGGGACTTTTCACTCATTTTATGTGTTTGTTCTTACCATTGTGTGATTGTATTAAATGACTTGATACCTCCAATAAGTTTCCCATGGGTTCAATTCTATGAATTCGGTGAATTAGTCCTAGTAGGCATTACTAGGTAAACCTATATACATCTAATCCATTTTGCCAGAAATGGATAAGTTATCTAAATTTTATGTTTCAGTTTCTTGGTCTACAAGATGAAAATAACAAGATCTAGCTTACTGAGCTCCTAAAGATATTATAAAGACCATAAAAAAGAATGTATGTAAAAGTTCTTTGAATAGAATAAATATGCTTTATAATTTCTTAGAGTAAAATATCAACTAAAAAAACAGTGACAAATTGTAATTTTTTTATAAATTAAAACATTTATCATCCAGATGGATGATTTGAAACTCAAAGCATCACATATTTGTTTTGAATTTGTATGATAGTGAATAAGATATATGGGGGGAGAAGAGGAGGATGAGAAACTAGAAAGGACCATTATATATTTGGGCTTAACAAATAAAAAAAAATAGATTTAACATCATACAATCATGTAGTGATAGAAACAAGAGACCAGAAATGAGAACATTGATGTAAGCATATCAGATTTGAAAGGACTCCAGGAGGAAATCTGCCTTGGAGCTAAAAAACAATTTTCTGATTCCACATTACCTCACAGTAGATGTATCTCATTGTTAGAGGAACAGATATAATACAATGTTGTCATGGAGGGCACCGGGTGCGGGGTCAGGCTGGCCTGGGCCCAAACCCCAGTTCTACGTCTTACTATTTGTATGATATTGGACACTTGCTTAAGTTCAGAGCCTTGATTTCCCAACCATAGTATGAAGATAATAACATCACCCTCTCAAGGCACTTACACATTTTTTGTAAGGATTATAGAAATTAACGTGCACAAAGCCTTTAGTAAAGAGATTGGCATGTTGTAAACACAGATTCTGAAGGGGAAGTTACAAGTAGAAGGTGTATGTATTGTATGATGGAGTCTAATAGTTTCCAGAAGTTTAACGCTAGGCCAGTCCTAGAGCCACAAGTCTATTCTGCTGCTTTCTGGACTGTGAAAGCATATTTCCCCGACTGCCCAACCCCTCTGTCTAGGATGGCAGTGCTACTTTCACAAAAGCTTTTGGTGGTCTTTCATTAAATAGAGGAAAATCATTGCCCTCTGGGAGTCAGTTTGGAATGTCAGCACAGAGTGAGATCAGAGAGGAGATGTGCAAGGACCACTGGAAGGAGGTAGAAAGACACACAGGTCACTGAGACAACTGCACTGAACGCATCAGCGTCAACATATGCATAGAAGCATATCTATAAAGGGGAGTTGCTTAGCCATGTACGTTTAGAAAAGGGAAGTCAAGGAGGCAAATATTGACAATGGCTGTCTTAACACCCACGGGGGAAAGAGCTTTAGCAAAGGGATTTTAAGTATTTCTAGCTCTCCTGGCAAGCAGGGCCTTTATGCAGGATGGATGCATAAGGCTCTCTTAGCCCAATGCAGTTCAGTATTCAACTGCCCCTACTTCCTCATCTGACTCCATCCATCTGACAATGTGGATACGGCTATGGGGGGCAGAATGTGCCAATCATGGGGACTTGGAGTATTTTTGATGTTTGTAACCTAATTTCTGATGTTTCATTTAACTATTTCAGCTTTCTGCCTTTGAAGTCAAGCCCACCCTTGGTATTTTTGATAAATGAGCTTTCTGTAATACCGAGGGCTAGATCCTACACTGTGATATGCCCACTATGTCAGTCAGGGTTCAAAGAAGGGAACAGAACCAGGAAGAAGGAGATTTGTAGTAAGAACTTTGTTACAAGGAATTGGCTTGCCCAATTGTGGGCTGGTTAGACAAGTCCTATATCCATGGGGCAAGCTGTCAGGAAGAGCAGTCTGGAAATCTTGGGCATGGGCTGAAGCTGCTGCCCACAGACAGAATTTCTTCTTTATCCAGGGAAGCCTCAACTCTGCTCTTATGGTCTTCTAACTGATTAGATCAGGCCCACCTAGATTATCTAGGATAATCTCCTTTACTTAAAGTCAGCTGATTATGGATTTTAATCACATCTATAAAATATCTTCACAGCAACACAGGAGATTAGTGTTTGATTGAATAATTGGGAACTTTAGCCTAGGCAAGTTGACCTATAAAACAGACCATTGTACTCACCAATTTAATACTAGGGGTTAGATTCTAGATGTTACATACCCACGTAAATTTGGCACTGTATTCTAGAATACGATATATCCTCCAAGGTAAGATTAAGAGCTAGACCCTATGGTACAATATATCTATCACATAATAAAAGTTATGTGGTGGGGCAGCTGCAGAGCAGGTTTGCTGTCTTTTTCCTGCAATATCCCAGAATCACCATGGGAACTCTCCACATTTCTGTGGAGGTCCCTTTTTCAATATTGTAAATTATACAATCAGCACATCCAGAAAGCAACAGTGACCTAAAAGTTTGGCTACGTTTAGGATATCTCACTAGTCAGATTTCATCTGCCTCTATGACTGTACTTTTGAGATTTTTAAGATCAATCCCTCTACCTGTGTTATGATCCTCAATTGCCCTCACCACCTTGGGAATCTCATACTATCAATAGGCATTTTCTCTTTCTGTTTCTTTATCTGTTCTGATGATCCTACACACATACATTTAAACTTCCTCCAGTCTCTCCCATTTGAAAAAAAAAAACAGAACTTCTCCATTCAACTTCCCCCTACCACTCTCTGTTCTCCTTTTCCAGCCCAACCTCTCAAAAGAGTTGTTTGTATGTCTTATTTCTATTTCTTGTCCTATCCTGTCTCTATAACCCATTCTACCAACTCCACTGTGATGGCTCTCATCACAGTCACCAGTGGCCTTCATGTCATTAAATCCAGCAGGTATTTTAAGATTCAGCTAATAGCAGCATCTGACACCATTGAAAATTCATTCCTTTTTATAACTCCCTCTTCCATCAGTATCTTTGTTTTACACACTCTCGTGAATTTCTTCTGGACTTTTTAGACACTCTTTCTCAGTCTCCTGTTCTTGCTTATTATTCTTTACCCAGACTTTAATGGTTGGGGGTCCTCAGATCTATGCTGAGCCTTCTCCTGCCCATTGCCTCCAATTATCATCCATATGCTGATGATTGTCAATTTTTTAATCTACACATGTCAGTTAGAAATGAATTTTGCTGCAATTAATAAGAAAAAGAGCAGCTGAAATGAATATAATTTTGTTTTTGTTTAAAAAAGTCTGAGGGTAGATTTTTTGTGGGCATGTTTCATCTATTCATTAGACATAATGTATATATTATATTCATTATATATAATGTATATATAATATTCATTATATATAATGAATTATATATAATTATATATAATATTCATTATATATAATGAATTATATATAATATATATAATTATATATAATATATATTTATATTTCATCATCTATACATTGTAGCTGAAGTCTTTATGATTCTCTAGCCTTTTCTCTTATGGCAGCAATATGGCTGCTGAAGCTCCAGCCATCATATCCATATTCAAAGAGATAGAATAAGGCAGAGATGAGAGAGTATCTATATCAGAAAAATATATTTTCCTGACAGTGGCTTAATAAACTGAAGCTCATGTCACATTGACTAGATCTTTGTCACATGAACATCCCTATATGGAAAAGAGACAAGGAAACAGAGCGTTGCTTATCCAGCTGGTATAGTAGAGGTTGACAAAAGAGAAAAGAGTTGGATGTTGGGTTATCCAACTTACAGTTCTTCCCCACCTAGCCAGTCCTTTCCATTGAGCTCCCAACTGCCTCTTCAGCATCTCCACTTCGATGTTTCCAGGGCATCTCAGAATCAAAATACCAAAAACTTAACTCATGATATTTCCTCTAAGTATGGTCCTCCAATTGTGCTCTCTCAAGAAAACACACTGCTATTCATCCAGCTACAAGAGCAGGAAACCAAGACTGTTATCCTTGACAGTTCTCTCTGTTATCCAACACACAAACAAATACAGACACATCGGATACATTGTCAAGCTCTATTAATGTAGATTTCTAAGTATTTTTCAAATCCCTTTACTTCCTTCTGTTTTAGCCACTGCCACTCTAGTTCAAACTAACATCATCTCTTTCCTGGACAGCATCCTCTCATGCCATCCTCTATTCTGTTCTCAAAGTGATGTTTTTTTAAAAAAAGCTTAAATCATGATCCTCTGCTGGTCATGACTTTCAAATACTCTTAAAACAAATAGTATGACCCCAACAGTTCTGCACAACCTGGCCACTGTCCAGCTCTCTGGCCTCATCTCTCACTCATTTCTCCCTACTTCTTGAGCTCCTCAGCTCCTAGAAAGCACCTTGTTTCTTCACACCTCAGGACTTTTATCTTTCCTGATTTTTTAGTGGGGCAGGAAGTTTCTGGAACACTCTCTTCATTCAAGGAGTTGATTTCTACTTACCTTCATATCTCAGCTCCAACATCACTTCTTTGGAGAAGATATTCTTGAACCCTACACCAAATTACATCTTCCTGTTAAAATCACTTGAATTTTCTAGTTATTTTATTTCACAGCTTATATCACAGTTTGTAATTATATATTTATTTGCACAACTATTTGATTATCGCCATGTTCCCCTATTAGATAAGCCCCTTGAGAGAAGAGACCATATTTATTTTTTTCATTACTTTATTTCTAGTGCCTGGCCTGGCAAAATAATTAATATATATTTATAGGAATTAATACATATTTGTTGAGTAAATATTGACACAGATTTGTGTTTACACATTGGCAGATTTTAATCAAACAAAAAAGAGAACTTATCGACTTCTTACTATGTATCCAGCGCTGTGATAAGTACAAATAAAAAGACTACTGGTGGGGCTTCCCTGGTGGCGCAGTGGTTGAGAATCTGCCTGCTAATGCAGGGGACACGGGTTCGAGCCCTGGTCTGGGAAGATCCCACATGCCGCGGAGCGGCTGGGCCCGTGAGCCACAGCTGCTGAGCCTGCGCGTCTGGAGCCTGTGCCCCGCAACGGGAGGGGCCGCGATAGTGAAAGGCCCGCGCACCGCGATGAAGAGCGGTCCCCGCACCGCAATGAAGAGTGGCCCCCGCTTGCCGCAACTGGAGAAAGCCCTCGCACGAACCGAAGACCCAACACAGCCATAAATAAATAAATAAATAAATAAAGTAGGGGGAAAAAAAAAAAAAAAAAAGACTACTGGTGAATTTGAGAAGACAGGATTTGCTAATCCTCAAAGAAATGCCATTTAAAGATCTCCAATACTTGTCCCATGTCACCATCTAATTCTGCTGGCCACACCATTGGGAAACTGTGGATATTTAGTTCAAGACCAGTACAGTCACAGTGACTTCTGCCAAAAGCCAAAGAGATAGATTATTACAGCTCCTCTAAACCTCTTACAGACCTTACTGTTGGGTGATCTCCATGAAACCCCTTTGCCCAGTTTTTAGATCTTATTAGTTCTCAATCTGACAGTACACTTCTGTTCTTTCCAGAGCTAGAACTGACTCCCTACCTCTTTTACCAAACTAATTTTATCTCAACATGACAGCTGCAGGCATGGTTTTAAGGAGACACCAGCAAATAAAACTGAAATAAACTCTTTGTGCTCTATGCTGCTTGAGATTAACGCCTGAATGTCAGAAGAAAGGTTGAACTTCAGATGAGTAAATAGCCTGACCTAGACTCTTGTACCCTCCGTTCACCCCAACCACGTTTATTCTCTGAGATGAAGATTCACCTCATCCTTCCCGGAGTACATCTAGTGACCTGCTAGCCAAAATAGCACCAATTGGTCAGAGAGACCCCTTAAAGAAAGAATGAGCATCTCCATTTTCTTTTTAGAGTGTATTCTTCTTTTCTTTAGTCAGACCAGCTCCATCTTTATAAATGTCAATGAAGCTTCTATAAGAGGTTTTGGGGGTGGGTGGGTCGGGGAGTAGGGGATATATTTGATTATGATATGAAGAACGGTCACACAAATTCACAGTTTTGGGGCTGAGCTAGTTTCTACTCATTCAGTGCCCCTGCAATCTTCATGTGCTCCTCCAGGTCCACCCTCACCTTACCCTCCTATCTAGAGGTTAAGCTGAATGGGTCACATCCCAGACTCCTGAGCCCTCTGACTTCCTTTAGATTCAGCCAATGATAGGAGCCCGGATAGGAGGCTGGAAGGAGGCAGGACGGTGAGGTCTGGGTATTTAAGGCTTACAGCACCTTCCTGTGAGGTCTCAGGGGCTGGCAATGGCTTAGCTGCAAGGACCTCACTCCTAGTAAGATTGTCCGCTCTACAGGACTTTCCCTCCTTACAGATCTCGTAATTTACCCCTTCTCTTGTTTCTCAGGGCCTGGGAGTGGGAGAGCTCTGCCGCTGTGGGTCTGTGTGTATCTCAAGAGCACAGACTAAAGGGTTCTTAGCTCTTTCCCTACTGCCCTCCAGTTCTGCTTGTTCTTTAAAAGTAGGTCCAAATACACATTTTCCTTGTCTCTTCCTCAACATTCAAGGAGGTGGCATTCCCATCAAGTCTCAAGGTAAGTCCAGGAAGTATCAGGTGCTCCACTTCATCAGAATGAAACATGCAGGTGACGGCTGGTGGGTTGCTGCTCCCAGCATTGCTAGACTTTCTCTCTGTGTCAGTTTTGTGATCTGCTTTCAGGAAGTGTCATTCTTCCCATCCCTCTCACTGAATGTCTGTAGTAGTAGTTCCCAAATGCCAATTCCAGAATGAACAGTCCGAAGGTGATTGTTTAAGTTATAAATACAGATCCCTGAGTCCGGGGTACAGTGTTGCAATTTGACAGGTGGGTGAGGCCCTGAAATTAGTGCTTTTATAAGTTTTCCTAAGTCTAGTCAGATTTGGGAGCCATTGCCCTATGTCCCACTTCTTCAACCTCCTTCTGTTTCTTCTTCTGTTTCTTAGAGAGATTAACATAGAGCTTCTGTTATCAGGTTTGTAGATTTCATCTCATCCTTCTTATCATATATGGTTATTCCCCTGTCATGTTTATCAGATCAGCTTCTTTAGAAAAAACTCAACCCTTCCAGTATGATATGTCACCATTCCAAAACATCCAGGCCATGAAAATGCCTATAAGATCACATATACAATTTAAATCAAAATATTAAGTTGATGTGTAAGTATTTGTATAACATATACTTATCCACACAGTAGACGTATATATCTGAGAACACGAGGTTTCTCACCAAACTCGTTCCTTAATATTTTCTTCTATACTCTTCTCACAGTTATCCTCTTTCCTGCCATATCTGTTGTCTTCTAATTGTCTGGAATTTCAGTTTTGTCTGATCTTTGTTCTCAAGTTCAGTTTAACCTCTTGACCAGGTCAGCACATTTTTTCCTCCAACTTATTTTTTTATTTTCAAAGAAACAGCCACTCCATTCTAGTATTCCTAAATCTTCCTTTCTCTTTCAAAGTCAACTTTCTGCTGAAAGAAACACCACTGTTTCCCAAGCTGTTTAGAGCCTCTTAATAGACTTTTTCAAACAGCATCTTTCATTTCCACAAAGTTCATCAAAATTAGATGACAATTTGATGAATCTCATCAGGTTTTCCATTAAGTCTCTGAGACCTGTCCCCACGAGATGGCGCATCCAGCCAGACAACTCTTTTATTCTCTAATTCCTGAGTCTCGGGTACAACTGCTTAGCTACCCCTACAACTGGCTCCCTCCACCAGGCTCCTGTCGTGGGGATGGAGGGTGCTGTTCCAAATGCTGCCTTCAAGTCTGGTGCCCTCTCGGTGTTTGCTCCCTGTTAGCCTCCAATCTATTCAATTGTGAGCAATTACTCATATTGTCTCCCCAAACCCAGTTTCATCGTTTTCTATAGAACCTCTGATTTTTTAGTCAAGTACATGACCACCCAACATAAAGACTAAATTTTCCCCGGAGTGCTATTTGAGTGGTCTGTGAAACTCTGGAGATGGGGTATATCTTTCTTCATTTCCTCCCTGCCCCTAATGGGACTTTGCTGGAAGTGGCAGCTGCTTGGATTGTTAATTTGATGCCAGGTAGTCTGTCTCGGACCGTGAGGAAAGGACAACATCCTAGGGGAAACATAGTAGTTGGTTGCGAAGGACCTGGGCCTCTAAGCACTTAGAACAGAACCACCAGGGTAGCCTGAACCACTTACCCTCAGGTATTGTTGACATGTAAGAAAACCACACCATATTATTTAAGACATGGTTATTTGGGAATTTCGATCACTCTCAACTAAACCTAATCCTAACTGATTCAGAATTTGGAATCTAGAAGTAGGGTATTGCAAGTAAATACATCCAAAATGAGTCATTGGCCTAGTGGATTTGGTAGGATAGTCAATAGTATAATGAAATGTTGCAAAACATTTGGTTAAATGATTTCCAGCAACAAACCATGTATGGATTGAGGCTGTAGGGAGAACTCAGGAAACTGGTGTGTGTTGGCCATTTTATGTCACTTTCAGCAAAGTCCCAAAGGAGAAAGATAAATTTGGGCCAGAACTAGCTCCTGCAAATAGAAGTAGAAAGGAACATTCTTGGCTTGTGGCTTGCAAGTTACCAAGTGCCCAGTAATTTGGGATTTTGCAGGGATGAAAACCTAACTGCATTTGTATCCTCAGTGGATTGGTAAGAAGCAAGGGCTGCCTAACCACAGATAGGACTCCACCCCAGTATGGTTTCAAGCATCTTCTAGTAATTGTTCTCTACAAGACAATGGGAGCCAGCTCAGAGGCACATGTCAATTCAGGGAGGTTGTCTTCAGATGCTGCAAGGTAGCCACTCCTTAGGTGAAAGAGAAAGGAGTAATCACAGAGGAAAGTAAATGTCAAGGGCTTTTATACTTAAAAATTATATCAAGACCACATCTTTGGCTAGGATTACCCACACATGGAACAGATTGGGCACAAATAGATCAGAAGCCTACTAAGTTTCTGCGGGCATTATATGACCAAAGAAACAACAAACTTGGTCTGCAAAAGTCTCTCCAGACCCTAAAATAATCCCTGCTCTCTAAAACCTGTGCCAGCAGGAAGCAGGATATAAAAACTGTGAAACCCCCCAAAAAGGCGTAGCTCCGGCATCCACCTCAGATGCAGTCATGGACTAAAATGGAGGAGAAGAAAGTCCAGAGTGCAGAACCGGGGACCACAGAGGATAAAGGTCAAAAGAGAGCTTCCCAGGGACCAGAAGGAAAGGCAGCCAGGTGGGCTAAACACATTTTTTATGATTCTTGCCAGAGGGAGTCCATTGCTGCTATGGGCTGGTGACTTGTGTGTTCCAATTCTTTTTCTAAAAAGCCATTTTTTGCTGCGGTGATTTTGTTTCTATTTCACAATTGTATATTGGGTGTGTGAGGGATTGAGGGGATAAATAACTGGCATGGGTGTAATTATATTAAGTTCCTAATTTTTTTAACTTCTGATTTCAAATAAGAAATATACAATGCCAAACAGGCCTGTTGTTCTATCGTAAAGCACCAGTACAGCCCCTGAATATATACAATTTTTTGCTTCTTCTATAGATGACAAGTTAATTATGTATGGTAGAGTAAATTTACTACTGTAAATGCAAAACAAAAAAGAGAAAAGCAAAAAAGTTTCATAAAGTTAAAAGTTGTGCATTACATTATACTTTAGATGACCTCCTGCTGGTTTTGAAGGAAAACAGTTAACTTTATTCTATTCTCCCTTGGTATTAGCTTCAATTTCCTTTTCAAGCATCTCAAACATACAATAAGCTTTTGATTATCAAGATTTCAAGTGTTCTACTAGACAGCCAATGTGTATTTATGAATGGAATTACTAAAGAAGCAACTTGACTCCATCTAGGGAACAGTTTCCATGAGCCCTAAGCAATTCTCTGGGACTAAAGAACTGAAAAGAACTCGTTGGCCTTATTTTCACAATTGTTTTGGTACCTCGAGGGAAATGCACAAAGTGTTGCTGAGAAGTATATATTATACATTTCTTATTTGTTTATTTATACCCCACCTTATTCCAGGAAGGATTTAAGATGGCTTATGGAGATGCATATGGTAACACAAATAAATTCATGAGAGCTGAGAAAGTTGAGGCAAAATAAAAAGTGTAAGAAAGAAAGATGTTACCAGTAATACATTTAGTGTATGAAAAGTATGTCCATGAAATTGTATACATTTGCCAAAAGTGGGCCACCATTTTGTCTGTTCAAAAGGATACCATTAAAATGTTTTCTCTAGTGTTTGTAAGATAAAAACCAACCAGTAACTCCAAAGCAGCATGACTACTTCAGAGAGACACATGTCCTATGGTTTCTCATAGAATAGATAATGTCCTTAATTTGCTTTACAGCAAATACTTTCTTCTTATTATCTCTTATAACATCCCCCATTGTAGACTGATGAAACCATTCCAAGGTACATTTTGATTAATAACATAGTGGGTGGGGGTGAGGCAATATCTAGGGATACAGGTATACACATCTCTTATACTGAATTTATCCAAGGATAGATTCTGAAATATCTACAAGAATGGAAGAACTGCATATCCTTGTGGCAATCATTTTCTTCCTTCACATTAATTAAATACCTATTATATGCAAAGCACAAGGCTAAGTTCAAGACATAGAATCCTTAAAGTACTATCTTTGTATCTGTTTTTATTTGGGGAGGAAGATGACAGATGTTTATCAAATAATCTCAAAAACAGATATATAATTATAGCCATGATAAGTTGGTTAATGGAAACATCTGGCATGTCAGTGACAATTAATGAGACAAGGAGTAGGATTTATGCAGTCATGGGTTGAGGTTGTGGTATCAAGGAGAAAAGAGAGGATAATGGGAGTGGTGAGGAAGGGAGGGGTCTAAAAGCAATCAGCAGAGCAAACAGCACCTACGAGGACCCTGAGGTAGAAGCTTTTGTATACACTTGAGGGGAGAGAGAGAAGGCCAGCATTGCTGGAGGCCAGAGGGCAGAAGAAGAGTGCAGTGAGATTAGACTGGAGAGACATAGAGGCCAGACCAGGCTGCACCTTGCAGAATGAGATGAAGATTTAGACTTTAACATAAGAAGAGAAGGAAGTTGTTGAAGCCTTTTGAACAGGGGGTGGTTCAAACATATTTGTATTTTTAAAAATTGTTCAGGGTGAGGTGTGGAGATTGGAAAGGTTAGGTTAGGAATAAATGTGGAGAGAAGAGTTAGAAGGCTCTCGAGATGCAAAAAAAGACTGTGTGGCTAAGATTAGAGTGTTGTGATAGAAATGAAGAGAAGAGAATGAATTTGAGAGTATCTTGGAGTTCAGATCCACAGGACTGATATTTTTGCCTTCAAGAGACTTAAATAGCTATTGATGGGCAGTGATTTTGAGGATATATTTCCTACCAAGTCCTTGGAGTGCAGTTGTTTTATGTGGCAAGTTAAGTACAGAGCCGTATGTTTTAAAAGCCATGTGGCAAGTTAAGTACAGAGCCGTATGCTTTAAAAGCCAGCTATGCTGGGGACAGAAGGAATAAAAGCTAAGCAGCCTTGGATAGAAGTCATCTCATCTCCCCTTGAAGGCAAGTAGACAAAACCCAAGGCAAGGCCAAGATTCTCTTCAGGAAGTAATTCTTTAAATCTACCTGGACGCACCGAACCAGTAACGAAGACATCAATGTCCTCTGTCATCAAGTGTGGGTGGTGAGAATTTTAATTGGACAATTTACATAACAGATTTTTCTACCCTGACCATTAGAAATGTCATGGAAGCACTCATGCCACTTGCAATTTCTACTGCACTTTCGGATAGCTACTTGTGCCTTCAACAAAATGAGCAACATAATTTTGCCTCACTTTTCTAAATGAAGTGAGTTGCTGCAAAGGATGATCAGATTGAAGCTGGCATGAGTTTACCAACAATAATGGCTTTGGGTTTGGAGGAGTTGATCTTTAGCCCTTTTGTCTAGCAAAAACTAGATAGTAAGGCCAGATGTCAGTTAACACTACACCTAGTGTGTGATCCTAAAATTGTTTCATCACAAGTTACAATTTTTCATCTCATGAAAACTGCTCATCTCTCTAGTCTCTAGTAGTCTCAGGTCTATAGGGCACCCATTCAGATTTTCTCATATGGCTTAAAAGGGAGCTGGTAATGTTCATTGCAGCACTGTTTACAATAGCCAAGACATGGAAGCAACTTAAATGTCCACCGACAGAGGAATGGATAAAGAAAATGTGTTACATATATATACAGTGGAATATTACTCAGCCATTATAAAGAATGAAATAGTGCCATTTGCAGCAACATGGATGGACCTGGAGATTATCATACTAAGTGAAGTCAGACAGAGAAAGACAAATATATGATATTGCTTATATGCAGAATCTAAAAAAAAATGATACAAATGAACTTACTTACAAAAAGAAACAGTTGCACAGACTTAGAAAACAAACTTATGGCTACCAGAGGGGAAAGGTGGTGAGGGGAAGGATAGACTGGGAGTTTGGGACTAACAAGTACACACCGCTACATTTAAAACAGATAATCAACAAGGACTTTCTGCATAGCACAAGGAACTCTGCTCAGTATTCTGTAATAACCTAAATGGGAAAAGAATTTGAAAAAGAGTAGATGTATGTATATGTATAACCGAATCACTTTGCTGTACACCTGAAACTAACACAGCATTGTAAATCAACTATAGTCTGATATAAAATACAAATTTTTTAAAAAGGGGGGCTGGTAGAGCTTAGCTCCATTTTAGCCCACTGAGAAGGTTCCCATTCTCAGTGTATCACAGAGCAGGGTATTTACGAGAATCGATTGTCAGTAGTCTTCACAGAGCTTAGAAGACAGCTAATTCCTGTCCACAGAAGCAAAGCTTATGGCCTCCACAATGCCTCTATCCCTACCTAGGCCACACCCAAGGGTAATAGTTAACACATGTAGCATTTATGTGTAAGGCACTGTTCTCTTCAAAATCAACTTGTTTTACAAATGTGAAAACCAGGGCACACAGCTAGGATGTGCCCAAAGTCACAGAGCTAGGATGTCACTGAGCCAGGATTGAACCAGGCAATCTTCTCTGGTATCTGTGCTCTTCAATGCTCTACTTGGCTGGCTGGGCTTGTGCGCTCAAGAAATGGTCAGTCAATTTAGATGTAAATGTGTAGTAGTATTTCCTAGTTGGTTTTTCTCTCTCTCTGATTTTTTTCTGGGAAAATCAATGTTTACTGTGTTTCAGCAGAAGGAGATGCATGAAGGTATGGAGCATGGGCTCCATACCTTCACACCACAACTTAGTCACATTCAAGCCAAAATCCAAGGAAGATGGAGCTTGGGATGTGACACGTTCTTTGTCGCAACTTCTCTTCTGCCGTTAAGTTTGCTGAAATTTAATATGACAGCACATTGATAGGGAGCTTAATGATGCTTCTCATCTATTTCAAAATATGCTTTACTTAAACGCCATGGCAAACCATTCAGACATTGTCATAGGGAACTATTTCTCTTGCTTGTGTATTAAACAGGTATATATGTTATGCCAGATCATAAAGAAAGACAGGTAGAATCCCTGTGCTCGATGAATCTGCATTCAGAGTGTAACCAGCACACTCCACGTGCCTTCTAAAGGTCCCCCCAGAAATGTCTGCTTGCGCTTAGAAGTCAGTTGCTGGGTACACTTGACCAGCTTCCTATAACTCAGGGAAAATGGAGACTATCAGGCAAGAACAGCCATAGGTTCTTTTCTCCAATGCATGACTCTATCTGTACTTCCTGACGTTCCATCTCAGAGGTAGGCTCTGTAGGTGGGCCACTACAAGGTGGGCTGAGAAAGGAAGACCTGTTGGTGCAATAAATACAGATAAATAGAGCAGGAAGAAAATCCACGAGAATTCCTTAGAGTATTAAAAAAGAAAACAAAACTGTTTCACCTTACACCTGTTAGAATGACCGTCATCAAAAAGATAAGAGAACAAATGCTGGTGAGCACGTGGAGAAAAGAAGACCCTTTTGCACTGTTGATGGAACTGTAAACTGGTACAGCCATGATGGAAAACAGTATATGGAGGATCCTCAAAAAATTAAAAAGAGAACTACCATATGATCCAGCAATTCATCATCTGGGAAAAGTCCAAAGGTAATGAAAACACTAACTCAAAAAGGTATATATACCCCTAATGTTCATAACAGCATTATTTACAGTACCCAAGACATGAAAAAAGACATGTCCATCAATGGGTTAATAGATGAAGATGTTGTACTGTATATATATATATATAATATATATGATACAGATATATATGTATAAACAAAAATACAAAGAAATATTATTCAGCCATAAAAAATGAGGAAATCCTACCATTTGTGACAACATGGATGAAACTTGAGGGCATTATGCTAAGTGAAATAAGTCAGACAGAGAAAGACAAATACTGCATGATCTTACATGTGAAATTTAAAATAAACAAACTCTCAGAAAAATAGATCAGAATCGTGGTTACCAGAGGAGGGGTGTAAGGGTGGGGGAATTGGAGGAAGGTGTTCAAAAGGTACAAACTTCCAATTATAAGATAAACAAGTACTTGGGATGTAATGTACAATATGATGACTATATTTACTGCTGTATTATATACAGGAAAGTTGTAAGAGAGTAAAATCCTAAGAGTTCTCATCACAAGGAGACATTTATTTTTCTTTTCTTTTTACTATATCTGTTTGAGAAGATGCATGTTAGCTGAACCTAACATGTGGTCATGTTTCAAAGTATATTCAAAGTATATGTAAACCATCATGCAGTATACCTTAAAATTATACAGGGATATATGTCAATTATTTCTCAATAAAACTAGAAAAAATTAATATGCTATAAAGGTGGTATTTCAAATTAGTAGAAGAAATAGATACATGAAAATAAATGTTGCTAGGTCTGTTGGCTAACAATTTGTTATATATGAGTAAATAAATAAAATATATATATATATACATATATATACATACAGCTAGATCACTATTGTTCCAATCAATGTTCTTGGTTGCTAATAATGGAAACTGACTGTATAGTTTAGCTGAAAAAATTTATTGGAAGGATTTTAGATAGATCATACAATTAATGAGAATCCCATGAAACTGTCTTGGGAAATAGGGGCCACCTATTATGGTTAAGCAGGTTGTGCACTACCCAAAGGCATTTGGCTGAAAGGATAATTAGGGGCTGAAATCCAGCCCACTTTCTGCTCATCAAGCCCTGGGTCCTGGTGTGTGCCACATCAATCCAGAGAAAAATTTGCTTCATGTCTTTACACAAAATCTCCATCAGTTTATCAACCTGTGCATCCAAGGGCCTGTGTCCACCTGGAGGGATGTTTTTCTCTAATTTGCACAAGGGCATTGTCTAGGTTAGTCATGGCCTGGTCACAGAATTGACCTGGTTGGCCTATAGCCTCTGACCCTAAGTACTGAATGCCCACTGACACCTCTGGACTCAAGATAGAGCCACAACCACTGAAGTGGATTTGAAGCTGTTCCTGTTGTTTACCACTAACTCAGGATCCTAGCTGAGAGAGGCCAACTGGCCAAGCTTCAGCCTTGTACACTCAACCTAATTGTCTGGGACATGGTAAGCAAGTGTCTGGCTTTTTGACTTCCCAAAACATACAGTAGCATATTTCATGTTATTGAAAGCCAAGATTTATTAAATCCTAGGATGATAAATGGCATAAAACAGAAGAAACTGCAATGACAAAAATTGATACACGCAGTACAGCATTTAAAATTTTATGTCATAAAAAGTCTAAATTATAAGGTAAATGAGAAAATCAGGGGGAAGGGAATAATAACACCTAAGATAAATTAAACTCTAATAAGCTTATCATATAAAAATTTCTCAAAAATTAGTACAAAATATATTCTGTTAAAGAAATAGAAAAAGAGCATAAGAAGACAATTCACAGGGGAAACAAAGAACGTGAGAAATGTTTGGCCTTTCCAGTTGTCTGTTTCATCCTGTGGGTGAAAACTTGCTGGGGCTGCAGAGCCGGGCCTGCAAGTGGTTGCCAATTCTCCCCACCAGCCGTGTAAGATGAGGACGAAATGGAAAAACCAGGGGAAATTGTAAGTCAAGTCCAAGAGAAGTGACAATGAGCAAGAATGAGATATATATAGTGAAAACGTAGCTAAGGAGAACAGTCAAGACGAAGTTACAAGATTCAAGAGGCTGTCTCCTCACACTATCTCATTTAATCCGGAAATGACTACAATGTAGATACTTTTATAATGCCTATTTTACAGCAGAGGAAACGAAAGCTCAGAAAGCTGAAGGGATTGGCTCAAGGTACCTCAAGCTCATGGAAGAGCCAGAATTTGAACCTACTTATGTTCGTAGCTTATTGCTGTTTTAGTTGTCAAAAATATTTATGAAATTTACACGGCCAGAGAACAAATAGAACAGAGCCACAATCATCATAGCTGATTTCATGTACTATCACGTCTCAGACAATTATACTTAATTTCGCCCTGGAGCTTTGGAGAATGACAGTCACTTGGGTGGGGCCCTAAGAACCCTGCGGGTGGGTGTGTGGGTGTTATGATTTACTGTGCCTTGTTACATCCCCTGCTTCTGTCCTGCTAACCTCACACTTGGCTCAACCCTTTTTTCCTAAGGAATAACGGTCTAGACAAAAAAACTCCTCCCTGGGCAGAAGTGCTTCCATAGAGATGCTAAGCGAATTCTTTGAGCCTCCCCCTCCTTGCAGCCCTTCCCTGCAGGCCACCCGCCCCTCTTCCTCACTCTTTGCAGCTGCAGAATGACCACTACATCCCCGCTCATTGTAAGTGACCAGACTAGGCAAATAGGAAGACGGATGGTTAGTCAGGGAAATTTGGGCCACCGTGATGGGAAAGGTGCAGAGGAAAACATTATGGCCTGAGCCCCTTTGAAACATGCTGACAGTTGACAGATGAGTATCCATAAAATGACAAAGACCTCCCTGTGTAAAGACCTTTGCCACCAGCGCTTCTCCCTGGGAAACTAACTGCCCTCAACTGTCAGTGAAAATATTATTTTTTTTCTGGTAATTATTCCCCTCCCCGTTTCTCTAACCACAGAACCGCCTGTACTTTGCATATGTGGGTTTTCTCCATCCTGGTGGCAGTGGCAACCCCTGAATCCCCATCCTCTCAATAAGAGGTAACAAGTTATCCTGGTGATTAAATGGTTTTAACCAGCATAATAAGCTGGAATGTGTAACTCTATGATCTAATCGTGGTTCCAAGGGACATATATTTGGAGAATCCTAAGATTTTTTTAAAAGTAGTGTTAATGATCCCTAAAGATTCATGAAAAAGACCTGCACACATTTACAAAACTTTGAGTCTGCAGCAAACAATGGATACTAAAAATGCTGCTGTGTGCATCCTTAAAGAAGCCCTGCTGATGTGACTGCAGTTTCTAATTCTTTTCATTTTGTCTGTCCCCTCACTTTCTGCAACAGAGAATATTAAACAGGAGGAGAGGAAAAAAAGTGGAGGGAAGCAGAGAGGGTTGGATGTTGTGATAGACTGTGGCAACTCAAAACTAGAGGGAGGTATCTTCTTTCCTACAGGATTCCTTTATCTTGGGAATCTTCTCAGGAATTCGAAGGGGGCCATTTCTCCTCTCTGATGATAACGTTGGATTCAGGGCCTCTCTTGATCGTTTTTCTCTGGAGCACTGCTGTCCAATAGGATTTTCTGGAATGACAGAAATGTTCCACACGTGTGCTGTCTAAAAGGTAGTCTCGTGTGGCTACTAAGCACTTGAAATGGGGCTTGTGTGACCAAGGAACTGGATTTTAAGTTTTATTTGACTTTAATCAATTTAAATTTGGATTTAAGTGAGCACCCATGACTAATGGCATTCACAGTGCAGGTCTTGAGCTGCTGTCGTGTCCACCTTGGTGCCGTATATGAAGTAGTCAATTACTGTGGGTGTAAACTTCAGAGGGAGATTAAAAATTCGACACACAGCTCAAGTACAGAATCTTGCTAGATTCAGGCCATCTAACACAAGGTTAGGCAGCAAGGGAGACTTTCAAGAAATTCCTTGTAGCCCCTCCCACTTCCTGCCCACAAGCCTTTCCTTCAGACACTAACTCTGGAATGTTCTACTTCCTCCCCGAACTTGGACTGGACTCTATTTCACGCCTTTGTCTTTGAACAAAAGAGCAGATCCTTTGCTTTTTTGGACTTCAAGCCCATTTCCATTGGCTTCAAATAAGAATTTCCTCTGTGTCAGCTACCCAATCCACCAACTTGGCCAGTGTCTCCTGGGCTCTGAGCTCAAGAAAAGCCGAACAAGCTTTTCCTAGGTTCTCAGCTCGGCCTCAGCCTTAATCAGTGACACCTGCTGGGCTGTAGCCCCTCTGCTCCGATCCTCCTGGGTTTTTTCTCCTAGTACTTCATGCCTTTGCTCTTCCCATTTTGAACCTTCTGCATCTTCTTTTCCTCTTTCTACCATCTTTAGTTTGGCTTTTTACATGCTCTGGAATCCCTGAGTCACGCACTTCTCTTGGGTAGCTTCAGAGTTCAAGTTCATATTAGGTTTATGAAAGGAAACTTTCTCATCACTTTCCAAATTCCTAGCATTGTTTACTCACAAATATTTATAATTTTAAGCTTTATCACTTACATTTTGCCATATTTGCTTTCATTCTTCTTTAAGTTTGCTTTTTAGTCTACTGCCCTTTCTGGGAAGATATTAGAGAGATTTTTTCTTTGTTTTCATTGCTATTGTTTCATCTGCCCTCATATTCACACACACACACACACACACACACACTCACACACCCCAGAGGTATATATTAGAATAATTCATTAAACCATAATATAAACTCAGTAGAGAGGGGCTGCTCCTTTAAATATGTGTACCAGTATTTAGCTAGAGATATTTATGAATATATTTTATACTCCTCCCCACTTCACCCCAAGAAAACTTCTTTCTTCATTATCATTACACTAACATGACAAGGAATGGAAAAGCATTTCATAGCTTGTACAGCACCATATAAGTGTGAATTTTTGTCATTATCATTTCAACAGCACTCTTGGAGGACCACATTTAGGGTGATTGTTTCAGAGCAGTGGTGTGTCTGCCTTCCCTGGAAGCTGCCTGCCTGGCCAACGTGGTGTGTCCTCAGCTCCCATTCTCTGTATACAACTCTGTCCCCGTTACTGACCGGGCCAGAGGCAGGGACTCAGCCCCTGCTGGACAAATGACATTCTCCCTCCTAGGAATTTCGTTTGTGATAGAAAGACCGGCAGTCAGTTTGAGCTCATTACATCGGAGGAAATGTAAATATGGGCAATTTAGAGAGAAAAATCTACCTTCCAAGTTGACTGATAATGTGAAAAAATAGTTCTGTGGGAGACTGGGAGAGAGGGATACTAGACTCATGGAGAGAAGCAGAAATGAAGTATAAAGACTGAATTTTGGTGGTCCTTCCTGGCATCTAGTTGCTTGCCTATTCTTTGTACCTTAGCATGTTTATATGAATGCATGTTTCTATTACTCACAATGAAAGAGTTCAAACTAACACAGCATAATGCTGAGAAAGTGAAAATCCTGAGCATAATCTAGTTAACCGCATGCTGTTCTCTGGTTATGGGCTAAAACCCCTTGGTCTGGCCAGCCATCATATAAAAGCATGTTTGTCATCACAAAGGTGAGAAGAGCTGGAGGATCAATGCAAATTCATCACCACCTCTACAATCATAACACACTGTATAGCCCGTTGATGGTTCAAACCTTGTAACTAGCAAGCAGAACATAAGATGGAAGTGGCCATGGCCATGGCCCTGTGGGGCACCTGTATAATTGCTTACTTTTGTAGTGTCAGGGCCTAGGGAATCCTGGGGGGCCAGGCACCTCATGAAATCCACTGCCATGTTCCCTCTTGTCAGGCAGTATGGTTCTCATACGTGATAAGCAGCATCATGAATTCCTGCCAAGTCATCTCCAGCAAATATTTATTGGGATGTAGGTCCATAGGTCCTGCAGTACCTGCCTCCGTTTCTCGTCTAACCTGTGGGCAACCCCTCAGCAAACACACACTATGTGTGTGTGGAACTGTGTGTTGTGGTACGTGTGGTATGAGGGGAGGAGGAATGAGTCCCAGAGGCCTGGGAAAGAGGATGCTTGTGATGACAGAGCTCTAGGTCTAGTTCAACCAGCATGACCATGTCTTTGGTGTCTCTACTTGAAGTGACAGCTATCTCCTTGTTATCGTTTTCATGTTTAAGCTGGAAAACATTATCTACTCTAATGCATATATTCACATGGCCTATTAAGACCAAGGTATCTGCTTCTTTGTCTAATTTAGGCTATATAAATGTATATTGAGGTGATTTTTTTCAATGTTACTACTCATGAAAAAAGACTTTCATTTCCTCTTCTAGGGTCTAATTCAATGAGGAGAAATGAAAGGGCAGAAACAGGTATCTGTCCTTTCCTAATTCAAATCATGCTGCAAAAGGGACATGCACTCACGTTTTAGAAAAAGGAGAGAAGAGAGGTCTACCCATCTTTGAAAAGAGAACTGCCACTCAGACACTACAGGGAGTAGTGATGCTGTGGACAGAGATGCAGTGGGGGGGGGTCACAGAACCTGGTCTGTTCAACTACCCACAACGAGTCCCTCTAATCATAACTTGGGGGTTTCTCTTAACTAACCACAAAAGGCCTCTTTCCTCATCTAATTTTTTTAAAAATAGAGATAATAATGGTCATACTACATTTCTTACAGAGTTGGTATAAAGATCAAATAAAATAAGGTATGGAGTACTTAGAAAGAATGAAGCATGATGACAATGTAAGCAAGACTTTTCTTTTTTAGCAACAAGTGTATATATATATATATAAATATTAAATTATATATTAATGTATTATATATTATTGAATAAATTATAATTTATATATAATTATATGTAAATATATATTAAATTATATTAAATATAATTTATTTATGTGCGTGTTTTCCAGTCTATCCAATGGTTTCTTTTGACCACACTTTCAACCTCACATCTCCTTTCATAAAATACATTTCCAGACATTTTATCTTTACAAAAAGAGAACACTTTACCACAAATTCAAGATAAAGAAAGAAATTTGCAGCTAAAGGTCTACAGGGGAAAAAATCTAAATGAGTCCATTAACGATAACTAAAAAGTCAGTCTATAACAAATGGAAAAGGCAAGTAAACAGTCACATTTAATGAAATCTAGTTAAGGAAATAAATCACTCTCTATTTCTCTTTTCCCCAATGCCACTGTTTCATGACTAGGTTTTTGAAACTAAGCATTTAGAGATAACGGTAACTCTAAATGTGGTTTCTCAACTATTTAAATAGCAAGTCTTTCTCCCATGTTTACTTAAATGCAAACACAGAGCTGCATGAAGTCCAAACACTGAGGGCTTTATATACTAAGACTATGTAGTATTAGTGCAAATGAGAATCTACGTGATAAGAAACATCATTCTTATACCCCATTCTTTTCTGTTCCAAATGGAATTTCTAGAGATAAAATCCTTGAAATTAATGATTCAAAGAAGTTAACTTTTTAGTATCATAATGAAAACCCAAGTTGATAATTAGCCTCTTATGCCATACATTGTATGGCTGAGATTCTCATTTAGGCCATCAGAAAGTCACTTTTTAAAAAATGTTTTTCAAATATTCCACATTTTTGTTAAACAAAGATTTATAGAATCCTTATTATATACCAGTTGATATTCTAGGCACTTGAAATACATCTGTAAGCAAAAGGAAATATATTAAAAAATTGAAGGTAACAGAATGCAATAAAATGTTTTTTAATGAAATAAAATTAAGTGTATGTTTTGGCTTATCTAGTAAGTGGTTAAAATAGATAATAGTAATTTCTCTGTTTTCTACTCTATAAAAGTAATAGCTGTCTTTCATAAACCAATGTTCTATTTTGACATACAACAAGAAGAAAAGATATTTCTTTCTATCTGAGTTTGTTTGATCTCACAAAGCACACACAGTGATGCTACATTAATAAGAGTTTTAGTTCAAGAACATCCCACCATCTCTCCTTTCTTTCTTCCACACTTTGACATGAATGTTAGTAGTTGGAGATAAAAAATTAATAGGCATAATTTTGTCTTTGTATTTTGTTTATCCTTCCAAGAAAATTGAGAATATAAATTAAGTTAGAGGCCATGGCTGTACATGGCAGAAGTTAACATACTTGTGAGCATTTCTCTAGCACAGGTATAGAGTGAAAAGAGCCCTGAATTAAAAGTTGAAGTCGTGGGTTTCACCACATGCCTTGATGCAAATTTGTCTAAACTCATGACTGCATTAAATCCCCTAGATTGTTTCTGCATCTGCAAAATTAGAGTTGGATCCAATGACCTGAAAGATCACTTTTAGATATAAAATTCTCTAGTTCCCACTAGTAGAAATTATATAAGACAGAGATCAATATGTAGTTCTGGACATGAAGAAAGAAATGTTCTAAACAAATATATCATTAAATACTACTCTGGAAAATGACAAAGCAAAAGACAAGTTTTTAACTATAAATAGATTAAAACTGTAAGAACTATGAGTTATATTTAACTCCCAATACCACAGTAGCCTGTGGGAGGAAAAAGGTATGAATATTAATATAAAATTAACCAAGTGACAGTCTTTGCATTCATACCTGCAAAAACTATTGAGATGTCTCATAGCCCAATTTTTCTCTCCTCTCCTGACAAGGCCAGATTACATTAAAATTTTCCTGTCATTGCTATATGTGCTGCTCTGTGCCCCAAGGCCAGATGCCTATGAGAACAGTGTGTCAATGGCAACCACAAGTCACCTGGCCCAACTACACTCAGCAAATGTTTATTCCTAGATCCACCAACACCAACTTCACTGCTTTGATGGTCCCCATGACGTCCTCATGGAGATGGGAGAGGGCTCCCTCAAAAGCTTCTGTTTCATGCCTCACTTCTTCCATTCCTTACAGTTTTCTTTTTCAATTAATTCATTCCTTCATTCAATACTTTTTAAAATTAATTGTATATTATATGAACAACACTGCTAAAAACCAAGAACACAAAAGTATTCATGGTTGTCAGTATGGTAGGGAAGATAGACATAGAATACATAATTACAACTGTTTGGTAAAATAGAATCTCTAAGACACTGTAAGAAGGTACAATGAATTCCCCCCAGGTAAATTTGGAAGCCATTTGAGCAGCACCATCCGATCGTGGAATTATAAGTATCTTCTCAGGGGCAATCCACAAGCACCTCAAGATTGCACACAGACATGTCAACTCTGTCCAACCGCCAAAAAAGTTTTCTACCAATTTCAGAACCATTTTTTTCACCTTTGTCCAGGAGTCTTAATATTACATAATTCTGGGGCCAGATTGTTAGTCCCCAAATTGTCTTTATCATATCAGGGTCCTTTTATACCAGGGTTCATGAGGTAGGCATGCCATAGAGCGGTGAGAACATGGACTGTTAGGTTCAGATCACAGTTCCAACACTTTCTGGCTGTGCAATCTTAGGTAAGTTAGTCAACTTCTCTGAGCCTAATCTCTTTACCTGTGTAATGGGGACTCATAAGGTTATTATAAGGTTTAATTGAGATATCTGTGCTTTACACATACCTTATTCATAATAGGCCCTCAAAATGTTAGCTTTTGTTATTCCTCTGTTCCCTGAAAGCTTATTTCAATATGTAGTGTATACTGATAAGTACTGAAAGGAAATAAAAGCATTTAAGTAGTGGATCATGGTGATAGAGTTGTGGGTGATCGTTAATGATTTCTCAATCTCTGCTATACTTTGTTCATCAAATATGTTTTACATACTTAAACTTTTCCCTTTACACAGGTAGCACCTATTTATGGTATACAATATAGAAAATCAGGAAAGTAAAAAGAAGAAGAAAAATGATCACCCATAATCTCACAATTTAAAGATGTCTACTACC